>NW_015389864.1:16497-18602 GCF_001527695.2 Protobothrops mucrosquamatus
GAGTCAGCTGACTATGCCGGGGCGCCGGCAACCACAGCCACTCGGTCTTGGAAGGGTTGAGCCTGAGTCTGTTTCTCCCCATCCAGACCCGTACGGCCTCCAGGCACCGGGCCATCACGTCAAGGGCATCATTGGGCATCATTGGCAATAATACATTGGCAATAATACATTGGCCATCACGTCAAGGGCATCATTGGCAATAATACATTCTATGAATGTATTATGGGGATATGCTATCATTTCTGTGATTTGGTAGTTCTAATAGACAGTCTATTAGACTTCTAATTTACAGAAGTGATTCCTATTTCCTGATTTCAGGTGCTGCATCTATATATAGCTACTGACACTTTTTTCAACTGATTCAATATCCAGAAGAGTTTACATGGAAAAACAAAGGGGCCAGCTTCAGTGAGACCCTAGGGTGAAATTAGAAGATCTGTCATATAAAGAATTAAAAAATTACCCTATAATTTTATAAGAAATGTAATGTGTGTGATGCTTTCTTATATGCAGAAATTAATTGTTCATATATGACTTAACTGATTCATTATGATAAATATGAGATCTCAGTGAAAACAGTAATACTATTTCAAGTTTATTTCTACTGCTTCCATTTTTTTACTAGTTTTTTCTAAAAAAACAACAACTGGTAAAACTTTAAATGTGGCATATATGAACATTTAACCAGAAGTAATACTTCTTCTAGGACATTATATTTTCTCTAAACTTAAACCTAAGAAAACTGTTTCTTTGAGAAACTACTGATGTGCTACAATTACTAGAGTTATTTTTTGCTTTGTGCTTTGTTACAATTGTTTGTGCCACTTAAATCATTCCCAGAATAAATCAGAGGTTTATTTTTTGCCAGCCTCCACACTTTTTTTGTTAAATTAATTGCTTTGTCTATAAATGTAGGATTTTCTTTAACAAAGAAAGTAGAACTCTAAAATTGTCAAGAATAAAAAATATTGGAAGCAAATCAATGTATTTTTATATTAGTCTTCTTAAGAGCAATAATTCAGCTTCTCAATAAAATATTTTATTATTATATGCAATAACCCTATAGCCTCTGTTCTAAGAAACTTTCCATTTGCTTTGCATTATGGTCATTAGGATTCATTGGATTGGAACTAACTCCAACAACACCAACTAACCACTGGTGGCTGTAATTGTGTGCAGATGGGTGTCATGCCATACAGCAGGGTTTCTCAACTTTGCTAACTTTAGGAAGGGATGGACTTCAACTCCCAGAATTTCCCAGTCAGCATCAGTCTCCTGAAACCCAAAGAATTTGATTTTCAATGACCAATGTATATTTTTTCATCTTATTCTAGAGAAATATCTGGGGGAAAAAACTTGGCATGCCAAGCTCAGCCTCCATATTGGATTTAATCCTTCAGAGATATGGGTATAAATTCATTAGTTTCAAGACATAAGAAATGCTGTTCATGATATTTTTTCAAAATCCTGTTTCATGGTCTAAGACTCAAACAGTCTCCAAAGAGGCTGTTCCAGATGAACCAACATAATGTCAGCATCAGGCATCCTAAGAACAGCAGGAGCAGTCAGAGGATGGTATAGACCTCCAGGTTTTCAAATTCAGAGACTAGAATGGAAAGCAGGGCAAAGACACTCAATGAGACTCTTTAGGCCAAGAAAGGGAGTAACTCTCTTGATTAAAGACAGTTGGCTACAGCATGATTTAAGAGTCAGTCTTGATTGTGTTACTTTGTTGGAAATGTCTAATTTCGTATTCTGGTATCTTATTCTTGTGAATCCTGCTCATAAAACTCTGATTTGGAACTGACTGACCAATTTGACTTGGTTTCCTGCATTTTGGACTGGATTTTGACTGTAGTACTCTTCTACATGGTTCTATAAAATTGCACTGCTCATTTTAACTGACATAGATTAGGTTGAACAGCTGATGGAGACAGTATGAAAATGATTCATTAGATTGGATTTTAAACATATTCATTTCCAATATAATGTGCAATGAATTGTACAATGTTCTAAATTGTTATCTTTATAGGAACAGATATTGTCCTATTGAGAATGAAAAACTACTTAGAAATTTGGGGGAGGAGTCAAGATGGTGGACAGGC
>NW_015389864.1:22817-31761 GCF_001527695.2 Protobothrops mucrosquamatus
ATTTTAACTTCATTTTAGACTGTATTTTACTCCAATTTCATCTTAAGTCATATATTATTCTAGTTCCATTTTAAACTGTATTTTATCAAATTTTATTTTAAATTGCTTTTATTAGACTTTGGTAATGATTTGTTATTGGAACTTTGCACTTTGATATGGCTCAAGGGCTAATCAATAAAGATTATTATTATTATTATTACTTAGAAATTTACACTTCATACCTTCATTTATCTTGTATCCATTTCCCCCTTTATTTTTCAGTGAACTATCTAGCTGTTACTAATTATATAATATGATAGCATCTCAATGACTAGCTTTCATTCAGTGTATAAAATATATATGGCTTTAATATATTTTCCCTGATAATTTTTATATATAATTTTTTTAGGAAATGTATAATAAAATACAATTCAATTTTTTTTAAACAAAAACCACAGTAGAGTCTATTGGGAAAGTCACAACAAGGACAAATGAACAATACTTTATTCTTTTAAATTTCCCATATCAGAATTTAATAGATGTGAAAACTTTCTAATATTTTCTTCAGTTGTAATAAAATGTTTGACCAAATATGTTCACTATGATCCAACTTAGAGAAGGACCAACATGAATCCATGTAAAATTCAATTCTACATGGTTCAAATCATTATTTAAAAACTGAATCATACTGATGAAACTGAAGATAGTTATGTAATTGTAAAAGTTTGATACAGAGAGAGAAAGAGACAAATCAGATATAGAAAGGTCAAATCATAGTAAACATCAAATCACAAAAGAAGAAAGTAGCAGGTGAAAAGCAGTGGACCTATCCTCCCACACTACTAGGGGTGCCCCAAAATGCACGAGTCCAATATACTCTTTATGCAATTGTTCTGTTACCAGGATCCCAACTTACAACATAACTAAAGAACTTACAAAAAAGCTCAGATATTTCACAGAGTGAGAGTGAATATTCTGTCAATTCCCCAGTATAGTGCCCCCTGAAACTCAAAGACCTAAAAATAGAAGATGAAATTATGGTTTCATTCGATGTCACTCCACTCTTAACATCCATAGAACCTGAAATAGCAAAAGAATCCATGGCAGCAGTATTATATAACACATCTGAGATAGCCAAATACACTAAGATCAAAATATCCAGAATCAAGGACTTCATCAACCTTTGCCTCATTACCTACTTTCAGTTTAATAAATAGATACAACCACCCAAAAAAAACCCCACCTATGGGATCACCACTCTCAGAACTCAAAGCAGAGAATGGAATGCAGGGTGTAGAAACTATAGAACACTCATACAATCAAAAGCATGGATCCTTTGTCATAATAAAGGGACAAGAAGAGAAGATATATGAAATGATAATATTCACAAGAGAATGAGAAAATACGACCCTTCCTGATGGCAGCAGCGTAGGAAATAATAGAAAATAGAAAATAATCCAACCAGCATTTTAAACTTCAAAAGAGGTGATTTTAACAAACTCAGAGTGAACCTAGGAAAGATTCCATGGATGAAAATCCTAAAGGGGAAAACAACCCAAGAAGCGCAAAAAACTCTAAAAACTGTTATAATAAAAGCCCTGTCCAGAACAATACCACTGAAAAAGAAAACAAGAAATTCAAGAAGAAATCAACATGGCTGCACAAAGATCTCTGACAAACTGAAAGACAAAAAGGACAAGTACAAAAAATGGAAAGAGGAACACATAACTAAGGCTGATTACCAGCAGACAGCCAGAACATGCAAAGATGAAGTCAGGAAAGCAAAGGCTCAGAATGAACAAAGACTTGCAACAGAAACCAAGGACAATAAAAAAAAAATTCTTTCAACAGTTTCAAGTCAAAGAAACTGTAGGTCCACTAAAAAGAGAAGATGGCAAGGAAGTAACAAGTGGTAGGGAGAAAGCGGAGCTGCTTAACTCATTCTTTGCATCAGTCTTCACACAAAAAGAAATTATAGCCCAACATATTAAAAAAAACTACTGCAAAAGACAAACTAGAAACAAAAATTAAAATAAGCAAGAAAATGGTAAGACAACACCTATCCGACTTTGATTAATATAAATCACTCGGACTCGACAGATTACATCCCAGAGTTCTGAAGGAGCTGGCAGATGTTATCTCAGAACCATTGCACCATATCTTTCAAAAATCCTGGAGCACCAGGGAAGTACCTGAGGATTGGAAAAGGGCTGATGTGGTTGCCATCTTCAAGAAAGGGGGGAAAAGACCCAAGAAACTACAGACCAATCAGTCTAACATCAATACCTGAGAAGATCAATTCCTGGTAAAGATAATCAAAAAAACAGATCTGCGAACAACTAGAAGCAAACAAAGTTATAACCAGTAGCCAGCATAGGTTTGTTAAAAACAGATCATGCCAAACCAATCTTATTTAATTCTGTGATAAAGTTACTAAATTAGTAGACCAGCAAAATGCTGTGGACATAGTATACTTAGATTTCAGTAAGGCATTTGACAAAGTAGACCACAACCTGCTGCTTAGTAAGCTAGAAAAAGGTGGGATAGACAACAACACCATCAGATGGATCTGTAGCTGGTTGACAAACCGTACTCAGCGAGTAGTCCTCAATGGTACTACATCCACATGGAGAGAAGTAAGCAGTGGGGTAGCACAAGGGTCCATCTTAGGCCCAGTAGTCTTTAATATCTTCATAAATGACTTAGATGATTGAATAGAAGGGGAACTCATCAAATTTGCAGATGACATTAATTGGCAGGAATAGCCAACATCCCGGAAGACAAACTCAGGATCCAAAAAGATCTTGACAAACTTGAACAATGGGCCCTATCCTACAAAATGAATTTTAACGTGGAAAAAAGCAAAGTTTTACATTTAGGCAGGAAAAATCAAAGGTACAGATTAGGTGAGACCTGGCTCAAAAACAGTAACTGTAAGAGGGACCTTGGAGTCCTAGTGGATGATCACTTAACTATGAGCTAGCAGTGTGCAGCAGCAGCCAAAAAGGCTAATACAATCCTGGGTTGTATAAACCGAGGCATAGAATCAAGATCACGTGAAATATTAGTACTGCTTTATAAAACCCTAGTGTTAAGTCCTGGGAATAATGGCGCTTGAGACGAAGCATCTCCAACAAGTCTTTATTATTTGCTCCATTCTACGAACAACCAGAGCAGAGGCACGCAGGCCTCTATTTATACCCTCTGATCCCTGGGCAAGTTCAACCAATCATGAGGCGGACTTTTCCCGCCTTGCGCATGCGCACAAGGCCGGCGCCGCTCAGTCTGGTCCCGGGCAGCTTCTGCAAATGCCCGGGACTCTTGCAACGTCCCGAGCCTGCAAGATGCAGGCTCAGGACACAACACCCCTTTCCCCTGGATGAAATAAGATTGCGCCCACATGGACGCCATCCTCTAGATGGTAATATAATTAATAATAAAATAAAGTTACATGTATAAATAATGTATAAGGTGTGGGACTGTTCCTTTGAACCAGAAACAGTGACTTCCCCCCGACCTTGTTTTACTTAATTACAACCCGCCAGTGCATTCAGTCAGCTCTCGCTGTGTACCTGTTCACCTTATATAATCGGCTAGGTATTTGGGAGGACCTCTTGCCCTGAGTGACCTTCTCAGACCTGGAGAGTTTGTATTGTTATCTCTGTGGCCGCTTGCTCTAGGTGAAGTGCCCTGTGAATGACCAGTGACTTCCGTTTGGCTTTCCAGCCTGTCTCCTGTAATTGAGCAGTCCGGGCCCTGTTGGTCGTTAGACTTGGTTGACCAGTCCACAATGGAGTTATCTAACCCTTGTGAGTTCATTCCCGTGTTCCCTGAAGGAATGTAGGATTCCTGGCTCGTTTCTGTAGTGCTAGGGACTAGGGATGCCTCCCTGTTAGCCCTGATGCGTGAGGACAACCTCCTCTTCTTCAGGATCTTTGTCCGACTCCTCGTGCACGTCTTCCTTGTGAATAGTGGCGGTCTCAGGAGCGTTTCTTTTGGGCCGCATGTTCTTGACCGCCCCGCCGGCAGCTTCTTCAGCCGAAACCTCTCGCAGAGCATCTTGGAAGGAAACATCTTCCCTGGCGAACAGTCTCTGCTGCAATTCTGTGTTTCTCAGCCTGCATACAAAACGATCGCGAAGTCTTTCTTCTAAGTCCTTGAAGTCGCACGGTTTAGCTGCTCTTCTCAAGGCCGCAACGTAGTCTTTTGCTGATTCACCGACTCGCTGATCTCTCTGTTGAAATGTGTGTCTCCAAGCCATGACTGATTGCTTGGGCTGGAAATGTTCCTTTAAGGTTTTCTTGAGGTCGGAGTACAACACCGTTTCCAACGAGACTGGGGAGATTAAACTCTCGGCGATCTCAAAGGCGTCTTGCCCACAAACGCACAACAATGTGGCAGCCTTTAAGCCTTCCTCTTGAATCTGGTTGATGCGAAAATACGTCCCGACTCTTGCCACGTACGATTCCCACCTCTCGGGGTGAGAGACGTCGAAAGCCTCTAATTGCCCAACCTTTTCCATGATCGATGGTAAGGTTTCTTCTTCTTCAGTCGCACGCACCTTCCAGCGATTTCGTACTGGCAGGATAACGCTGACTTCCACGCCGTTTCTTCCCCGGACTTCTTTGGGTGAGTCTTCTAGCTTTTCTTAGCTGTAGAGACTGGATCCCACCCTCGTCGCCAGTGTTAAGTCCTGGGAATAATGGCGCTTGAGACGAAGCATCTCCAACAAGTCTTTATTATTTGCTCCATTCTACGAACAACCAGAGCAGAGGCACGCAGGCCTCTATTTATACCCTCTGATCCCCGGGCAAGTTCAACCAATCATGAGGCGGGCTTTTCCTGCCTTGCGCATGCGCACAAGGCCGGCGCCGCTCAGTCTGGTCCCGTGCAGCTTCTGCAAATGCCCAGGACTCTTGCAACGTCCCGAGCCTGCAAGATGCAGGCTCAGGACACAACACCTAGTAAGACCACACCTGGAATACTGTAACCAATTTTGGTCAGCATATTATAAAAAAGATGTTGAGGCTTTGGAAAAAGTTCAGAGAAGAGCAACTAAAATGATCAAAGGCCTGGAGACTAAAACATATGAAGAACGGCTGCTGGACCTGGATTTGGCTAGTCTAAAGAAAAGAAGAAATAGGGGCGACCTGATAGCAGTATTCCAGTATTTGAGGGGTTGCCACAAAGAGGGCGTCAAACTATTCTCCAAAGCACCAGAGGGCAGGACAAGAAACAATGGTTGGAAACTGACCAAAGAGAAAAGCAACCTGGAATTAAGGAGAACCTTCCTAATAGTGAGGACAATTAACCATGGAACAGCTTGCCTTCAGAAATCATGGGTCCTCCATCACTGGAGATTTTTAAGAGGAGACTAGACAGTCACTTGTCTGAAATGGTATAGGTTCTGCTCCTTAAGCAGGGGCTCGACTAGAAGACCTCAAGATCCCTTCCAGCTCTATTCTATTCTATATAAAGATTAAGAAATGTCTCCAAAATGATCTGTTCATTTTATTAATTTGCATGAGTCAAACCATGCAGAATCTCAGTACAAGTATTCTGTTTAATCATTTAACATAAAACTTTCCAACCACAAATCAATTAATAAAGGAGGGGAAGGATACTGTGTTGCGTATTTAGGTTCAATAAAGAGTTAGGTAAGAAGTCGGACATGACTTCGCAACTAACAACAACAAAGATCCAATTAATATTCACTTCTGTTGCTGAAAAAGAATTTTTAAAATTGTAATCCTAAGTATTAGAAAAAATATATAGCAGTAACATTTGGTTGCACATATAAATAAGTCATACTTGTTTAATAATCAAACAGCAACCTACAGAAACCTATTGAGAAAATATGAACAATTGTAATGTCATCATCTGTAGTAATTCTTCACTTCTATATCTTAAGCATATTTTAAAAAATGATTAAATGTTTAAGCATCCCAGGATGAATTCTCCCTACCCACTTTTATACAACGTTATCACAATGCTAATTGTTAATACAAACTATTATACACACCTCACTTGAATTTTTAACCAGAATCAGACCTGATTTTTTTTCAATTAAAATCTAACTTTGGCCTGACTTGGCATCCATCTTATTACAACCCCTAGTCATGGCAACACAAAAACAGTGTGGGAATGTTAGTATATTTAAATTGTGGATGAATACACAGACATATACTCTTTCTCTAGTCACTTCTATTAATAAACTCTACCTTTATAAAGATTTTTGGGCACTTGACATGTATGTCCACATCCATTAGAACAGCATTTTTTCACCCCAGAGCATTCATTGTCAGCCTCACAACTTTCAACACAGGCAGCTGCAAAGCCACTGGCCTTCTCAGGTGCTGGGCAATCTCCTTGCTTCACTGACAGGATGTATTTCAGGAACTCACAGCTAGTTAGACATTCATAGTTCTTCCTGGGGAAAAGAGGCTAAAGAAAAAATAAGATAATGGTACAAAGTTTTTACTGCAAAAAAAAAAAGTCACAGTGAAATATGTTGGTTTGCTTTCCAGGAAATTCTTTACTTTCCTTATTGACCACTTCCTCCTTCAGAGGATGGGAAAATGTATGACTTTAAAGCATCAATGCATTAAGTCCTTAACATGATAGAAACAAATACAGATATGGCTGAAGGACTAGAAACAGCCAAAACACTAGGTGAAATTGACTATGCAATACTCAAGTCCTTGATTTGAAGAGAAAATGTATCATTTGGACTTAAAATATGGATTTTTTTCCAAAAAGAAAACAGTCTCAATGCAATCATTGTTTAATAAAACCAGTAAAATGCTAACATATAAGAAAAAATGGCAAAAGTACTTAATCCGTATTTTGGCTCATGTCACCAAGCAGAGGGTACATGTTACACCAAACAATTATGTAAAAAAGATGAAGTGTAGAATCAATGCTTGAAATTGATAAAGGGAACCCATTTAATTTGAATGTTTAAAAGTGCCTGTATATTTACATTTTGGGGTTCTAAAGGAACCATAGTGGTGTTTTCATCTATACTTCCAAACAAAGGCCAACATCCAATGAGGGAGCAAAGGATTTTAGAAACCATCCATTGGCTAGTGTCATCAACAGAACTTCGGCCATGATCTGCATTACCTACACCCCTACTGGCAAGGGATGGAGTGAACATCACAAGAACTGGAAAGAATATATTCGGAAAACAACTGGCTCATCTTATCAGAAAGGCTTTAAACCAAATTTGAGGGGGGGAGGGACCAATTTTTACATTGTTTGGTTTATATGCTAAGACCTTTAGATCTTAATTCCAAGCAAAAACCATTAGATAACCAATCATATAAGGAGGTAGGGAGTAAAAGGAAAAACACAATGAAGTAGAGAGAGATGGAAAGGATGGAAAACCCAGTTACAAAGTAGGAGATATAAGAAACATACCCAAGACCCATAAAGGACTCAGATGCCTATACATGAATGCTCAAAAGTTTAGGGAACAAACAGGGTGAACTTGAGGTACTAGTACATGAAAGTAAATATGATATAGTTAACATTACTGAAACATGGTGGGATGAAACTCATCACTGAAATGTACTGATGGAACAATATAAACTATTCAAAAGAAACAGCCCTAACAAAAGAGGTGGTGGGGTTGCATTATATATAAAAGATCACTACATCTCTTCAGAAATCCACAAAACCAAGGATGAAAATCTCCTAGAATCCATATGGGTCAATATAAAAGGAAAAAAGATCCATTTGATCCGAGGAAGCCCTCCAAACCGGCGGGGGAAAGACTGGCTACATTCGTGTGGCCAGTCAGAAGCTGCTGACAACTGAAGAAAATAAGCATTAACCAGGAACTTTTGAGCAACATGGATGGAACTGGGTTAGACCCTATCCTCTTGTTAAGTCCTTGTCTTAGCGGCGAAAGAATGGCACACATACTGTCAGCAACAAGTTCTTTATTCTCCTGATTACTCCATCACAACTCAGAGGCTCGCAGGCCTCTCTCTTCCTTTTCAATGGCCAGAATCCCCGGGTAAAAAAGATACAAGGAAATGGCACGCTTTGCACCTCGCACATGCGCGCAGGCTGGCGCCGCTTTGTCTGGTCCCGGGCAGCTTTGCAACAGCCCGTTACCATGACAACGTCCCGAGCCTGCTACTGCAGGCTCAGGACACAACACCCCTTCACCCCCGGATGAAACTGCCCCAACATATATACATATATATATAACTGCGACCTTCTAGAGGGAATGTGGTACTTCATTCATCCATAGGTGTATGAACTGTGGAGGTATTACCTGATAACACCTTTAATGTACCGCGCTATCATTTTGGAATAATTGCCGACACCCACATTACTTGTAGGTTGACAACAACCTTACAAACTCCTCCAGGTACTGTGGAGGTCGTTTGCTTCGTTGCGACCTCCTTGGACCCTGAGAATACCCTGGACTTCCCTGTGCACTTGATGTAGCAGGGCTGGCCCCTCTTGGTTGCCCTGGTGGTCCTGGTGACCTGGCTCCTGTCGCCTGGTCTGCTCGCTTGCCCACCGGGCTATGCAGACCAGGGCTTTGCTCCTTCGCGTTCCTGTATGATCTGCCTACTTCTAGGCTACCTGAACCCTCAGAACCCCACCCCCCGTCTGGCGGGTCTGCGGTGTTCTCCAAGTCCCCAATGGACCAATCTTGGGAACACAGTTCCTCACTCCCAAGCCCTGTAGCAGGGTTATCTGGGGTTTCTGCGGTGCCCCAATACCCAATTGCCCCTCGATCTGTGTCTGAAGTGCCAGAGTCAGGATTTGCCTCTCTGACTACTCCCCTTTGGACTGATTTCCTTCTGGAAGCAATTGCAGCAGTTGGCCAGTTCCCTTGACTACATGCCAGTTCTCTTGTATTGTTTGTGTTATGTGGATGCTCCCTGTTATTCTCCCTGTCTGGAGTGCTGTATTGGTCTTGTGAACTGTGTGGATACCCCCT
>NW_015389864.1:31825-34175 GCF_001527695.2 Protobothrops mucrosquamatus
GCCTCTCTGACTACTCCCCTTTGGACTGATTTCCTTCTGGAAGCAATTGCAGCAGTTGGCCAGTTCCCTTGACTACATGCCAGTTCTCTTGTATTGTTTGTGTTATGTGGATGCTCCCTGTTATTCTCCCTGTCTGGAGTGCTGTATTGGTCTTGTGAACTGTGTGGATACCCCCTGAGTGACTCCCTGGCTGGAGTATATAATGGTTGGTGTGATGTTCCTTGTTCCCATGAATTTCTGTTGGGCACACTTGCGGAACCCTGAGACGAGCCTTCCCTTTGCTCCTGCTGATCCCCCTCCCCCCCATAGAAAACCCAGGGGTAGAAGAGGGAGAGTCCAGTCTTGTACGCAGCTGGTCAATATGCCGCCGAAGAACGCGGCTGTCTTCCAAGGAAACCTCGTAAGACGAGGGCCCCGTGACCTTGCAGACCACAGCTGGAATCCACAGATGACCGGGACCGTAATTCCGGGTCCAAACCGGAGCGCCCACTTGCAAACACCATGGCGCCCGTGGCTGGGATGCCAGAGGTGCCAACCTATCAGGGTGCAACCTGTCAAGTTTAGTTATCATCAAAATAGGGACAAACCCCAGGAATGCCCCTAAGTGTGCTTTCCATGATGCTTTGGAAAATGCCTGGTGCAACATTTAGCCCAAATTGCAGTTTCTTGACCTTGAAAGCACCCCTATGCATTACAATGGTCTGTGCCTCAGCAGCCACTTTGTCAACAGGTAACTGTTGATAAGCCTGTACCAAGTCAAGCTTTGCAAAAACACGCCCCCCCTTGAGGGAAGCCAAAATGTGGCTGACTACTGGTACGGGGTAGCATGCTGTTGTAGTGCCTTGTTAATAGTGCACTTGTAATCAGCACATATACGAATGTCCCCATTAGCCTTAAGAGGCGTAACAATGGGTGTTTCCCATGGACTTGAATCCACAGGCTCTAAAATGCCTTGTTGGATCAATTTATCCAACTCAGCATCAATTTTTCCTTTTAATGCAAAGGGTACTCTTCTAGCTTTAACCCTAATAGGTGTAATGTTGGGGTCAAGTCGTAAGGAGACTGGAGGCCCCTTGTAGGATCCAAGCTGTGAACTAAACACATCTGCAAACTCCTCGCAGACTTCTGCTAGGCTTAACGTTTGCAAACTATGCAAGCCAGTAACCTGAATTCCCAAAGCCTCAAACCAATCGAGTCCTATAAGACTCGTTCTGTCACCCCCAATAACCAACACATCCAAGGGACCCTCAAAACTCTTGTGTTGTACAGTAAGGGTGGCCTCTCCCTTTACACACACCTTGGAGTTTTGGAAGTCTGTTAAGATTATGTTGGAAGGTCCAAGTTTAGCCTGGAACCCACTGCTATTGCAAATCTTCCTGAATGTATCAAAGGAAATGATTGAAAGAGCGGACCCAGTGTCCAGCTCCATAACTAAGGGAATTCCTTGCAGCCTCACCCTAAGGGACAACTTCTTTTTAAGAGGTTTGTGTGTGCCTGTTCTGCAAACACACCTGCGCGACACGCAGAAGCCCACCCTGTTTTGGCTGGGGACCCTGGTACCTTTCAGATGCACTTCTTCTCGAAGTTGTACCTTCTTTTGGCCTAGACAAACGGCTGCTATGTGGCCTTGCCTTCCACACGCTCTGCAGACGGCTGAACGAAACCTGCAGTCGGCCCTCTTGTGGCGACCTCTGCACCTGAAGCATTTAGGCCCAGCTGAAGCTTTGTCTTTGCTTCCTTTCTTCTTTCCATCTGTAGATGGGAAAAGATGATCCACCTCTTCTTCAGGATCTTCTTCCGGGCCTTCTTGGACTTCCTTGAGGTGTACAGAAACTTCTTCTGAGCTGTTCTTGATGGACCGCATGTGTTTGACTGCCCCACCTGCTGCCTCTTCGGCTGTTACCTCTCTCAAAGCATCTTGGAATGAAAGGTCTTTTCTTGCAAAGAGTTTTTGTTGCAGCCCTCTGTTCCTTAAACCGCATACAAAACGGTCTCTAAGTCTTTCTTCTAAATCCTTAAAGTCACATGGTTTGGCTGCTCTTCTTAATGCTGCGATAAATTCCTTGGCTGATTCTTCTGCCCTCTGATCCCTTTGTTCAAAAGTATGTCTCCATGCAATGACAGACATCTCTGGTTGGAAATGCTCTTTAGGAGGACTTCCGGTGGCAGGCGATTTCGTCGGTCGCAGCTGTTTGCTGCCTCCCGCCTGTTTTGCGTAAAAGCCGGTTTGACAGCCAGCACCAGCTGTCAAACGGCTTGATACCTTTCCCCTGGGCATAAGGGGATAGGTGAGCTGCCCGGGGTAGGAGTTGAGTTCCCGAGTCGTCCTATATGGACGATGTAGGTGAGA
>NW_015389864.1:35962-52589 GCF_001527695.2 Protobothrops mucrosquamatus
CTAACTTGGTTTACTCTGAAGTAAGTCTCTGCTCTAGCAACATAAGACTCCCATCTCTCTGGGCGAGCTACGTCGAATTCTGACAGCCTCCCAATCTTTGCCATTCTTGCTTGCTATTCAGGAAGGGGTCTATCAGCCAGCTTACCTCCAGCGATGCTGTACTGGCAGGCCAGATGCTGAATTTAACGCCATCTTCCTTCTTCAAGGACTCCTTTGGGTAAGTCTTACAATCTTCTCTCAATTTGCAAGATGATCCCACCTTCGTCGCCAGTGTTAAGTCCTCGTCTTAGCGGCGAAAGAATGGCACACATACTGTCAGCAACAAGTTCTTTATTCTCCTCCTGATTACTCCATCACAACTCAGAGGCTCGCAGGCCTCTCTCTTTCTTTTCAATGGCCAGAATCCCCGGGTAAAAAAGATACAAGGAAATGGCGCACTTTGCACCTCGCGCATGCGCGCAGGCTGGCGCCGCTTTGTCTGGTCCTGGGCAGCTTTGCAACAGCCCGTTACCATGACAACGTCCCGAGCCTGCTACTGCAGGCTCAGGACACAACACCTCTCTTTATGACTTTAAGACTTTTCCTGGGGAAAAACCACCCAAAGCAAAGAATCCTCCCCGATGAGAGAGGGAAAGGAAATTCCCACCCCATTCCCTCAGGAAAAGAAAAAGGGGTGAATTAATTGCTTGGGGGGAAATAGAGAAAATTACAAGATTAATTTGGAAGCAACACACACATATATAACTTTGAAATTTGAGGTCTAAAAGTGCTTTGGAGATTATTTTTTTAAAGAGACTTAAAAAGCTTGCAATATAAGTTGGGATGTAAAAAGCTGGAAGATGGCATCAATGACATCTACTGGCAAACTACAGCACTACAATTTATTATGCCTAAAGGACACTTGATTGGAAGCCCAGACTCAGATCTAAGACTCTTGTTGTTTTCAGAAACTTTCATTTTTGAAGACTGCAGCTGGGAAAAGGGGGGAAAAGAACCCTCTTGGGCTGCTTATCTATGTGGCAGAGACAATAAACTATTTTGAAACTGGCCTACCTGGACTATGAATATAAATATTAACTGACTTTTAGAGCTGTGTCATGGAGCTATTTCCCTATAGAAGAAACATGCATTATTGATTGAGATGATGGAATAATTTGGACTATAAACCTTTCATTGATGAACAATTTTTAATTGCTCTTCTCTCTCTGGACAGAAAGGATGTGTTTTTCATTGGACAGAAAAATTTGAAAAATTCAAACTTTACTTATATTTGTGGAGGGGACTGATAGGCCGGCTGGATAATTAGGAGTTCAAATGACAATTGACTGAAACTTTTAAATCCCTAAATAGAATGGACTATAAAGACTACATACAAAAACAAAATGGATGTTCCATACTTAGCTTCAAATGGTAAAAAAAAACATCCCTAACATCTGTCCCTAAAGTCCCCAGCTTGACATACCAACAAGAAAATGTTAATGAATTTCAGAAAGAAATTCTTTCTATGTTAAAATCAATGTAAGAGACAATTGCCTTAGCTCATAATGAGACTAAAAATAACACAAAGGGGATAAAAGAACAATTATTTAATCTAAATCTACAAACTCAGAAAATGACTACAAAGAAGGAACTAGCAACCCAGAAAATAGAAGGAAAATCAGAGAAAGCAGATCCAAAGATGGAGGACCTAAAGAAAGGAACTAACAGACAGACTCAGACAAATGAAGAATTAGAAGACATAGCAATAATATCGGAAATGGAAAAGATATCTTACCTGTCAAGATCTCAGAACACACTTGAGGATAAGAAAGAAGAGCTGATTGAATGGAAGATAGAGCTGTTAGCAGAATTGTGGGAAATTGGAGAAGGAGGGAGGCTGTTTAATGAATATCAGTGGGCTGAGTGTCCTTCCAAAAATACTTTAATCAAATTGTCTTTCTTATTCCAAACAATATACACAAAAATAGAGGAAGAATTATTTGATGATTCAAATGCATTGATTTGGAAAGTTAGTTGGCAAAAGAAGAAAGCTAGAGTAAAACTGAAGAAAATAGAGGTTTTGACCCATTAGTTGGGATATTATACTATTAATCAGATGTTTGAACATGGCTGAGAATAGATAATTGTTAGAAATACAAGTATTGTTGTTATTATTATTACTAGAAAGACAGGATTTGTAACTAGAATATTATATTTTGGTATGAGAAAGGGAAATATGAAAACACTACGAGGGTTTGAATAAGGGAAGCTTATATACCAAATATAACTTACTATGAGAACTTATAAGTGATAGAGACATTTCCCAACACTGATGGGAAATTAAAATTTTAAAAAAGCAGGAAAAACAGAATATTAATTGAACAAATGGATATTAAGTGCAAATGCAATTAAGATATATTTTGGTTAGAAAAGATATTTTAAACCAACATTATTGATATTATTAGGAAAATGTAATAAAGATGTTGATAATTGTATATGTATTAACAACAATAAGAATTGTGTTTGCCTAATGTGGGAAAATGTACACTACTGGAAGAAGAGAGAAAGCATTGGATGGTGTAATATTCAGCCTAGATTGAAGAAGTTAATATGTACCACTGAATTACTAATGGACCCAGGACAACAAGTTGTTTATTAAGTACTTATGATTGTAAAATTAGAAAATTAATAAAATATTTATATAAAAAATATAAAAGGAAAAAAGAATGACATTGCTATAGGTGTATACTACCAGCCCCCCAACCAAGCAGAAGAAATAGATGAACCTTTTGGTAAACAACTAACAAATGTATGTAGGAAATATTCCACAGTAGTAGTGGAAGATTTTAACTACCTTGATATCAACTGGGAGACAAACCCTGCAGCAAGTGGGAGATCAAACAGATTCCTAACCAATCTAGCTAACAATTTGTCATCCAAAAAGTAGATGAGGGAGGAACTAGAGGGAAAGCCATACTGGACATAATCCTTACTAAAAGAAAAGAAGTGATAGACAGAGTTGAAGTTGCCGGAACTTTGGGAGAGAGTGACCATATCATATTGGAATTCAGTATAATGCAAACCAGTGTCTTAAACTTTAAAAGAGCAGATTTTAACAAACTCAGAGAAACCCTAAGAAAAATTCCATGGATGAAAATCTTAAAGCAGAAAACAACTCAAGAAGTTTGGGAAACTCTGAAAAATATGATCATAAAAGCCCAGTCCAGCACAATACCACTGGAAAAGAAAAACAAGAAATCCAAGAAGAAACCAGCATGGTTGCACAAAGATCTCTCTGATAAACTGAAAGACAAAAAGGACAAGTACAAAAAAATGGAAAGAGGGACACTTCAGGCCACTTCTGCTGCTTGTGCAGCGCTTTGGGCCACTTTCGCTGCTTGTGCAGCGATTCGGGCCTCTTCTGTTGCTTGCGCACTTTAGGCCGCTTCTGTTGCTCATGTGCTACAGGTCTCTTCTATTGCTTGCAGCAGGAGGCCACGTGGGGCTTTGGGCTGTTTCAGCTGTGGAAACGGCTCTAAGAGCCACGCGGCGTCCTGCCGGGAAGAGTGGCAACGACACAATGCACCACATGGCATCTGGTCACAAGTGGCGCAAGCGGCCACAGAAGAAGTCAAACAGCGGCACAACAGGTGTTGGGATGTGAGAGGCCTGGCTGTGGTGGTCCTAAGATAAGACATTCTCTGAAATTAAGACCTAGTGCCTCTTTTGGAGGCAAAAAAAATATAACACCGGGTCTTAATTTCAGGGAAACACAGTAGCTAAGGAAGTTATGCATCAGTCTTCAAACATAAAGAAACTATAGCCCAAACTACCAAAACCTAACTAAAGACAGACTGGAAATGAAAATTAAATAAGCAAGAAAATAGTTAGAGAACACCTATCTGATCTTGACAAATACAAATCACTGGTACCTGGTGGATTACAGTCCAGAGTTCTGAAGGAGCTGGCAGATGTTACCTCAGAACCATTGTACCATATCTTTCAAAAATCCTGGAACACCGGGGAATTACCTGAGGATTGGAAAAGAGCTGATGTGGTTCCTATCTTCTAAAAAGGGATAAAACAGACCCAGGAAACTACAGATCAATCAGCCTAATATCAATACCTAGGAAGATACTGGAAAAGATAATAAAAAAACAGATTCGCGAACATCTAAAAACAAAGTTTTAACTAAAAGCCAGCATGGTTTTGTTAAAAAGGGATCATGCTAAATCAATCTTATTTCATTCTTCGACAAAGTGACTAAATTAGTAGACCAGCGAAAGGCTGTGGACATAATATACTTAGACTTCAGCAAGGCATTCAGCAAAGTAGATCAAAACCTACTTCTTAGTAAACTAGAAAAATGTGGGATAGACAGCATCACCACCAGATGGATTTGTAACTGGCTTACAAACTGCACTCAAGGAGTCGTCCTCAATGGTACTACATCTATATGGAGGTAAGTAAGTAGGGGGGTACCACAAGATTCCCTCTTCGGCCCAGTACTCTACAATATCTTTATAAATGACTTAGATGAGGGAATAGAGGGAGAACATCAAATTTGCAGATGACAGTAAGCTGGCAGGTCTAGCCAACACCCCAAAAGACAAGCTCAGGATCCCAAAAGATCTTGACAGACTTGAACAATGGGCCGTATCCAACAACATGATATTTAATGTGGAGAAAAGCAAGATTTTACACATAAGCAGGAAAAACCAAAGGTACAAATACTGGCTCAAAAACAGTAACTGTGAGAGGACTCCTTGGAATCTAGTGAATGATCACTTGAACATGAGTCATCAGTGTGCAGCAGCAGTAAAAAAAAGCTAATACAATCTTTGGTTATATAAACAGAGGCATAGAATCAAAATCATGTGAAGTATTAATACTACTTTATAAAGCCTTATGAAGGCCACACTTGGAATACTGCATCCAGTTTTGGTCACCACATTACAAAAAAGATGTTGAGACTTTGGAAAAAGTGCAAAGAGCAAGTAGGATTTAAGGCCTGGGAACTAAAACATATGAATTAGAATCAGAATAACAGAGTTGGAAGGGACCTTGTAGGTCATCTAGTCCAACCCCCCTGCCCAAGCAGGAGATCCTACACCATTTCTGACAGATGGCAGTCCAGTCTCTTCTTGAAAGCTTCCAGTGATGAAACACCCACAACATCTGAAGGCAAACTGTTCCATTAGCTGATTGTTTTCACTGTCAGAAAATTTCTCCTTATTTCTAGATTGAATCTCTCCTTGATCAGTTTCCATCCATTATTCCTTGTCTGGCCTTCAGGTGCTTTGGAAAATAGGTTATCCCCTCCTTTATGTGACAGCCTGTCAAATATTGGAAGACTGCTATCATGTCTCCCCGGGTCCTTCTCTTCACTAGACTAGCCATGCCCAGTTCCTGCAAATGTTCTTCATATCTTTTAGCCTCCAGTCCCCTAATCAACTTTGTTGCTCTTCTCTGCACATTTTCTAGAGTCTCAACATCTTTTTTATAGTGCAGAGATCAAAATTGGTTGCAGTATTCTAAGTGTGGTCTTACTAAGGCTTTATAGAGTGATATTAGTACCTCTTGTGATATTGATTGAATCCTCTGTTAATGCAACTTAGGATTGCATTGGCTTTTTTGGCTGCTGCCGCGCACTGTTGGCTCACATTTAATTGATTGTCCACTAAGACTCCAAGATCCCTCTCACAATTACTGCTATTAAGCCTGGTTTTACCCAATCTATATTTGTACTTTTGGTTTTTCTTGCTTAAGTGTAAGACTTTATTTTTCTCTACATTGAATTTCATTTTGTTAAATAGGGCCCAGTGTTTATGTCTGTCAGGATGCCTCTGGATCTTGAGCCTATCATCTAGGGTGTTGGCTATTCCTGCCAGCTTAGTATCATCTACAAATTTGATAAGTTCCCCTTTGATTCCCTCTTCTAAGTCATTTATGAAGATGTTGAAGAGTATTGGGCCTAGGACAGAACCTTGTGGCACCCCACTGCTTACTTCCCTCCATGTAGTCATAGTACCATTAAGGACCACTCATTGAGTATGATTTGTCAGCCAGTTAAAAATCTGTCTAATGGTGATGCTGTCTATCCAAGAAGTAGGTTGTAGTCTACTTTGTCAAATGCCTTGCTGAAGTCTAAGTATACTATGTCCACAGCATTTCGCTGGTCTACTAATTTGGTTACTTGGTCAAAGAATGAGATAAGATGGGTTTGGCATGATCTGCTTTTAACAAACCTGTGCTGGCTTCTATTTATAACTTCCTTTGTTTCTAGATATTCGCAGATTTGTTTTTTGATTACCGTATATACTCGAGTATAAGCCGAGTTTTTCAGCCCATTTTTGGGGCTGAAAAATGCCCCCCTCGGCTTATACTCGAGTCAGCGGCGGNGGCGGCGGGGGTGGGGCGGCGGGGGTGGGGCGGCGGCCAGGGAGGAACAGCCAAAATGCCCCCTCGGCTTATGCGCGGGTCACCAATTTTTCCCAGTTCTCTGTGGGAAAATCGGTCCCTCGGCTTATACTCGGGTCGACTTATACTCGAGTATATACGGTACCTTTTCCAGTATCTTCCCAGGTATTGATGTTAGGCTGAATGGTCTGTAGTTTCCTGGATCTGTTTTTTCTTCCTTTTTTAAAATGGGAATCACATCAGCTCTTTTCCAATCCTCTGGTAGTCCCCTGGTGCTCCAGGATTTTTGAAAGATATGGTACAGTGGTTCTGAGATGACATCTGCCAGCTCTTTCAAAACTCTGGGATGTAATCTGTCAGGTCCCGGTGATTTATGTTCATCAAGATCAGACAGATGTTCTCTTACCATTTTTTGTTTATTTTAACTTTTATTTCTAGTCTGCCTTTTTCAGTTATGTTTTTGGTAGATTAGGCTATAATTTCTTTTAGTGTGAAGACCGATGCAAAGAATGAATTAAGCAGCTCTGCTTTCTCTCTTCTGCTTGTTACTTCCTTGCCCTCTTCTCTCTTTAGTGGACTGACTGTTTCCTTGATTTTTTTTTCTTGTTATTTATGTGTTTAAAGAATCGTTTTTTATTATTATCTTTGACTTTTGTTGCAAGTGTTTATTCATTCTGAGCCTTTGCTTTCTTGACTTCTTCTTTGCAGATTCTGGCTATCTGATGATATTCTGCTTTAGGTAGGTATCTTCTTTACATTTTTTGTACTTGTCCTTTTTGTCTTTGAGTTTATCAGAGAGATCTTTGTACAGTCACACTGGTTTCTTGTTAGATTTCTTGTTGTTCTTTTTCAGTGGTATTGTGCTGGATTGGGCTTTTCTGATCATATTTTTCAGAGTTTCCCAAGCTTCTTGAATTGTTTTCCCCCTCAGGATTTTCATTCAAGGAATCTTTCCCAAGTTCTCTCAGAAGTTTGTTAAATTTGTTAAAATCAGCTCTTTTAAAATCTCTGGTATCATTATGTTCTATTTCTTTTATTTGCATTATATTGAATTCCAGTATGACATGGTCACTCTCACCCAAGGTTCTTGCAGTTTCAACTCCCTCTATCACTTCTCTGTTTTTGAGAATTAAGTCCAATATGGCTGTCCCTCTAATTCCATCCTCTACCTTTTGGACAACAAAGTTGTCAGCTAGGTTGGTCAAGAATCTATTCAATTTCTCATTTGGTTCAGAATTAGTTTTCCAGTTGATGTCAGGGTAATTGAAGTCTCCCATTATTATTGTAGCATGTTTGCTACATATATTTGTTAACTGGTTAGCAAAAAGTACATCTATTTTTTCTGCTTGGTTGTGTGGCCTGTGGTATACATCTATGGCAATGTTATTCTTTTTTTCTTTTATTTTGACCCATATGCATTCTAGGAGGTTTTTGTCTTTGGTCTCGTGCATTTCTGTAGCAATATAGTGGTCTTTTACATATAGTGCAGCTCCACCTCCTCTTTTATGGGGTCTATTTTTTTGATCAGTTTATATCCTTCTATCAGTATGTTCCACTCATGGGTTTCATCCTTCCAAGTTTCAGTAATTCCAATTATATCATATCTACCTTCATGTCTTAATAATTCTAGTTCACCCTGTTTGTTCCCCAAACTTTTTGCACTTGTATATAGTCATTTTAGATCTTTATGTCTGACTCTAGGTATGCTTTCTATGTCTCCTATTTGGTGTTTGTGTTTGTCTTCCTTCCCATTCCTCCTTACCTTATTATTTGATTTGTTTTCTAGGGGTTTTTGCTTGTAATTACGTCCTGGAGATCCTAAAGATTGGTCACCTTCCCCCCTCAGTTTTAGTTTAAAGCCCTCCTGATATTAGTTTAAAGCCCTCCTGATATTAGTTTAAAGCCCTCCTGGTATTAGTTTAAAGCCCTCCAGGTATTTTCCAAAAACATTCTTCCAGATTTTTGTGAGGTGCAGCCAGTCCCTTGCAAAAAAATCCATCATGGAGGTAGTACAAAGTTCTTTTGATGACACCAACCCTTTAGCTAGTGGTTCACTTCTTGAATCCTCTGTTCTCTTACCGGCTGTTGACCTTTTGTTGGCAGTATAGAAGAAAAAACTAGTCTTGCACCTAACACCTTGACCTTCTTGCCTAGCTGTTCATAATCATTCAATATTGTTTTCAGGTCCACTTTCATGTCATTTGTCCCTACATGTAGTAGTAGAAAAGGGTAGTATTCTGTGGGTTTTATTATTTTGGTTAGGTTCTTAGCCACATCTTTAATTTTTGCTCCAGGGAGGCAACATACAGCTGCAGCTGGGCCTCTCTCAGCAGGCAAGGTTCACTGTAGGCCACTGCCTTTGTTGGTGTTTTCCTCTTAATTGCTCCAATTTTTCTTTTCTTTTTCCCTTCTCCAGTCTTGTTTCTTTTCCTATGACTTATCTTTCCCTCTCTACCTCTCCTCCTACTGTTTTGTCTTATTTTAATATCAGCTTTACTCCTCGTGATGTAACCATGCTTCCTCTGTTGAGAATGCAAGTGGGCAATCTCCAAATCATTTAAATAATAAATTTAAATGTAAAGCTGTTATTTAAATAATAACAGCTAGTATTTTAAATCTGTCAGACTTCTTTGACTTCCTCAGAAGACCAATATCTTAAACTTTCAGAACTGAAATCCACATAGGTACAGATCTGTGACTCTTTCCTTAAAGATATATGAAGAAAAGTTGCAGGAATTGGGTATGGCTAGTCCAGAGAAAAGAAGGACTAGGGTGGACATGATAGCAGTATTCCAGTATTTGAGAGGTTGCCACAAAGAGGAGGGGGTCAACTTATTTTCCAAAGAACCAGAGGGCGGGGCAAGAAAAATTGGATGGAAACTAATCAAGGAGAGAAGCAATCTGGAATTAAGAAGAAACTTCCTAACAGTGAGGATAATTAATCCTTGGAACAACTTGCTGTCAGAAGTCGTGGGTGCTTCATCAGTGGAGGTTTTTAAGTAGAGACTGGACAGTCACTTGTCTGAAATGGTATATCTGCTTAAACAAGGAGGTTGGACTAAAAGACCTCCAAGGTCCCTTCTAGCTCTATTCTGACTGATATAGTCATCTGGCTAAAATCTTTGTTATAATTAAGCAACTACTGAGATGTGGGCAAATAACTGAATGAGAGCAAATGTTTTCATTATCTTTTTTACAAAGTATGGGGAAAAAGAATGCAGGGAATAGTAGATTAATCAGCTTGATACAGTGACCAAGAAAGTTCCAGAACAGAATCAGTGTGTAGCAACTGAGAACAATATGTTAAATGGTAAAACTCAACATGGATTAATCAATGCTGATCTTGATTTCCTCAAAAAGATTGTGGCAATGCTATTGGTGTACTATATTTTCATTTTAGGAAAGTGTTGATAAAATAACCAGTGACATTCTACTTATTAAAATAAAATTACTACATTTATATGCTGCCTGGCTCCCAATGATACTGGTATTTTACATACTTAAAGCATTTAAAAACCAAAAGCAATACAAAAAACACAGAAAAAAGCACAAGTTAGAAGAAGAATGATGGTAAAGAAAACAAACCCAGAGGAGAACACAAAGCAAGAAAAATCATCCTTCTATAAGTCAACAGCAAATCTGAAGAATTGTACATATAAATGTGGATTGCTGCCTAAACTTACAACTGGCTCTTTTCAGCAAAGGTTCTGACAAGGCTACTTACAATTTGTGCAAACTAAATGGCCTTCAGTCAATTTCTCCTTATAGCATGCATAAAAAATACACAAGTGACTTCTAAAGTTTTTCACACCTAACATACCTCACACAAATTTTGGCAATGGTTTTTCTTCAGATCCCAGGACTCTTTGCAAGGTTCCAAACACTGAAAAGAATAATTTGAAACATGTCAGGAAGTAAACAAGATACCTAGTTCTTTAATCAAGATAGGAATTTAAAACATAGTTTTTGAAAAAAACAAGAACTGTATCAGTGCAGAAAAGTGAACATATAATATATTCTGAAAGAACAAGAGCACAGTTAATTGGCTTCAGCGCGGAAAACTGCAATTAAATTAGCATATTTGATATTTCTTATTTATAGTAGTATTTATTTCTTTTCCTCATGCTCCATAAATATGATCATCAACATCTCATCAATGACTGGGATGCCAGTAAATGTGTCAGACCCTCAATGTATTTCTTTCTTATGCTCTCATTTTTGGGTTCTGCCATTCTATTGGGGGGGACCTAGGGGTCTTATGCAATGTACTTCCTTTGTTTTGTTCTATCCTCTTTGGAGTATCTTGGGGGATGGTGAAAGGAATGTGCCTCCAGCCATCTGCCTTATCTCCCGTCAGTCAACTTCTCCTTATAGCATGCATAAAAAAATACACAAGTGAACTCTTGGTAAGTGGACCCATCGCACCAATTACCAGGCCCATAGAACTGCTAATCCCAGATATGGAGAAGAAGGTGGCCCTGAAGGCATTATTGGACTCGGGCTGCACCAGATGTTTAATAAGCCCAACCCTGGTGGGGAATCTGGGGATTCCTGTAAGGAGACTAAAGAAGACAATTTTGTTTGGTCAATTAGACGGGTCTGTTGCAGGGGGTGTCCCAGCCACCCTCACCATGATGCCCATGGAATTAACCATGGGGGACCACACTGAGACTTTGACTTTTATAGTGACCCCTGGTATGGAATGGCTCCTAACTCTAGGACTGGCCTGGTTAAAAAAATGGAACCCGCAGGTGAACTGGAGAAAGGGGACTTGATATTTCCAAAAGGGAAACCCCCCACTCACCCGATAGTCACCACGGCCCCAAAGTGACGCTTGAGCGTGAAGTGGTGGCAGTACTCAATGATCGGGAATTAGAAGGCATAACCTGGGAGTACCAGGACCTGGATGAGGTTTTTAGCAAGAAGGGCTCTGATGAATTGCCCCCCCGTCCCACAGACTGTGCTATTGAGATCATCCCCAGAGCTCAGTTGCCAAAACCCAAGCTCTATTCGATGACCCTCTGAGAGTTAGAAGAACTGCGCTAATTCATCGATAAGAATTTGACACACCATTTCATTCAACCAGCCAGACCGAAAATGGCCACTCCGGTGCTATTTTGAGAAAAAAACATGAGTCTCTTTGTCTTTGCATGGATTATAGGTGCTTGAACACCGTGTGTATGGACAATGTCTACCCCTTGCTGCTCATGAAAGACATGCTAGCCCACCTCTCAAAGGGGAAGATATTCTCCAAGTTAGATCTGCAGGAAGCATATTACCAGGTTAGAATCAAGGAGGGGGATGAGTGGAAAACTGCTTTCAACTGCCCCCCTGGGGTGCTTCCAATTCAAAGTACTTCCGTTTGGGCTACAGGGAGTACCCACAATATTTATGCAGCTAATTAACAAGGTTCTCCATGAGCATTTGTACAAGGGATTTTTGGTGTACCTGAATGACATATTAATTTACACTGAAATGAAAGCCGAGCATGTGAAGTTAGTCAGAGCAGTCCTAAATAAGTTTCACGCAGCCAAACTGTATGCCAATCTTTTGAAATGTGAATTCCACAAAGAAAAAAAAATGACTATTTGGGCTACTGGATTTCTCATGAAGGGGTAGAAATGGACCCAGAAAAGGTATGAGCAGTTTTGGAGTGGGCCCCACCACATACCCGGAAATAGCTGCAAAGTTTTCTGGGCTTTGCAAACTTCTATTGGAAATTCATCCCCTCCTTTGCTCAGATTGCACTCCCCATTACTAACTTACTAAAAACCAAGGGGGGGGGGAATTGAAACCTAGACAGCCGCTAAACGGACTATGGAATGCCAAGCAGCATTTTAGAAATTGAAAAGACTTTTTTCCACTGAGCCAGTGCTAAAACATCCAGATCCAAAAAAAACGTTTGTCATCCAGGCAGATGCAAGCGACATACCAGTGGGTGCAGTACTACTCCAGAAAAACCAGGAAGGCCAATTGCAACCTTGCATCTACACCTCAAAGAAACTCACAGAAACCGGGGAGTGTTTCCGGTGATGTCACTGAAGATAGATCTGGGGAAGAGACTCTCCTTTCCCCAGGCCCGAGTTTCATCTGCCGGTGGGTCCGTTCAGACCGAAAGCCGCCCCAGAGAGGTGGCCACCAAGGGGTGAAACTTTGGGGACCACGGGTCAGTGGTAGCCAGCTCGTTGGAGCCAAAGGAGTACCTGGAATCGGCAGAAGAAAGGCGGCTCGCATTCATGCAATCCGCCATTAACACCTGATCGCCGGAGACGGAGAAGCAGCGCAGAATGACAGCAAGCAGCTGAGCCGGGTGAGAATACTGTCTTCTTTCCCAGTAGAGGTGGATTTCTGGCAAACAGCTCTTCTACAGCCTGAGAGCAAAGCCTCTTACTTCTAGGGAGGGGGTGGAGTTTTTTCTCCCCCCACCTCCTGAATACAAGCAGCGGTTTAAGCCATTTTGCAATTTAAAAAACTTCGTACATAGCAAAGCTGTCTGAGGCTCAAAAGAAATTTGGGAAGCTACTGTTCTTTTTATAGATGCTGTTTTCCTTTGTTCTGTGTTGAAAACCCACTGCAATTTTACCTGCTATTTTTAAAATTCTACAAACTTTTTTCCCCTCTTGATTACTTTTTTTTTTCTTTTCTTTCTCTATCAAATGTGCTGGGAACTGATACTTTGTGTTCCCTGGCGGTTACATTGAGAACTATTTTCAATTTCTCTTGTCTGGAGTTTATTCAGATCAGAAGCTTGGCTGTATGCCCAGACATTCTTTATCTAAGACCTTGAAGCTTGTTGAAAAAAAGACTTCCCTTTGGTTTATTTGGCTCCACAAGACAGACTATATTTATAAATAAATGGTACTTGGAGCCATCTGCCTCCTTGGATTATAATTATTGTGTTTTGGAACTATAATAAGCTCCCTTAGAAGAATTGGAAACTAAGAAATCTTTTTGAACAGAATTTGGTGGATTATAATTTTGATATTTTTGCTTTTTTCTTTCTCCTTTTTTATCCTTTTTATTTTGAGAGTATTTTTCCCTCTCCTCTTTTTATTATTGTCTCCTTCCTTTTTTCTTGTTGCCATTTTTTACGTTTTTCTTTTTTCTTTTTTAACTATTTTTATGGATTTCCCCTCCTAGCAATAGGACCCTACTGGATTATAATTGGCCATTTGGCTACCTGGTGAATTACAATATAAGATATAAAGCCAAAGATAAGCGTTTCAAACTTGTCTAAACTTAGGAGAAAAGGATCTTCTGCCCCTGCTTCGACTTCTGTGAGCCCAGTTTATCAAACATCAATCACGACAGTGCTGCAGCAAGAAAAAATGGATGTTCAACAAAAAGACACCCAGGCAATATTGCAGGCAATTGCAGCCCAGACGGCATCCTCGATAAAAAAAAGTATGAAGACTTGAAATGTAGTAATCAGTGCTCAGTCATTGCAGGGTGCAAATAATGGCCGCTGACATGCAGCAGTTTATTCTTTTTATACAGTATTACAAGCAGGAAAAGGTATAACATGGCAACAGCCTAGCAAGAGCACTTCATTGGTTAATCTACTCACCAATGCTTAAGGATAGAAAGCAAGAGGCCAGAAAGAGGGAAAAGTGGGCATTGTTGGTGCGAGCTGTTATCAGACAAGCAAGGTCACACAGAGCTACGCACTTTCACATTGCTATGGTGATGTGAAGGGGGAAGTTAGATGCAGAAAGGAGGGGCAGATGTCAGAAGGGACAGTTTTCCGATCACCACCTTTATCTGTCTCCACCTCTACATCTCACTCCTTTTTGTTTTGTTAGACGAAATATCGTCGTAAGCGGGGTTAATAAAAGGATTATAATCAGGAGAGGAGCATCCTTGCAGTTGTTTATATAGGGCCAAAACTTGATCCTGGGGCAATGTGAGAGAGGATCTGCTGGGATTTAAAGCTCTGATACATATATTGCAAAGTGAAGGAATACAAAACAGCATCCACCAAGATCCTAAAGTATCAATTTTCAAATCAGAGGCCAAATTGTGTAAAATATCAATTTGGTGCTGAATAGTTGGTGAATTATCAGAAATATTAAAACAACACATTCCCTCAAAACTTTCACAACCCAAATGTTGGCGCAGAAGCAAATAATCAATAGCAGCGTGATTTTGCAAAATAGCTTTTCTCAAATCTTGTAGTTCATGGTTGATTGCTGACATAGCTGAAGAAGTAGCATTAATTGTTTTTGCTAAATTGCATGCAATAGCATTAATATTGAGGTGAGCATGAACAGCAAGTCCTGGAACACCCACTAGAGACATAGTTAGTGCCACATATTCTGCCCTATTAAGTAACGTTGTCTTAGAGTCACAAGTGCTGTCTAGCGTGACCCCACGTCGAGAACGGTTTGAGTGAGCTTGTTGTTTGGAAAGCGAAAATTAAAAGTTTCTTGACCACATGTGAAAAACCATCCTTGTAGTAGCCAAATATGTCCATAATGAAAGAAAGTCTCTTCAAAAGCTGTGCAGTTTAAAACAGGTGAACTAATGCGATGACAGTGAGGTTTTGTACTTGAAGAAGTACAATTAACTATTTTTGCACATGTTATATTTGTAGGGATAGCTACCACCGGGGTATGCAAAGCAATAGCGTCAAGGGGTGGATAATAAGCAGTAATCCCCCATCTAAATATAGCCTTATAGTTAAAGGTTCCATTGAATAAAATTCTGTTCAAGCCAGTGAAGTTTTAAATTACTGCAGGAGGGGTGCAAACAGGTTAAACATATAGAAAGCAAATTTTTCATGTCATACATTTCAGATAAGCAAAAGACATTATTTTGTGTGATGTTAGCCAGCTGCACCCATAGATTTTGCTTCATTCGTTGCTCGAATGATTGTTTGGGTGAGATGACAGTTGCTGTTGTCAAAGGGCAGATGTTAATGATCAGACACAAACAAATGATGGCTAAGGAATTTGCAGTTAAAACCACAAAAATGGTAGCACACAGGTTCTGGGGATTTACTCTACTTGTTGCTGTTGTTGCACTGCCTGTGCTTTGGCATTCAAGTTCTTTACATCTCCCCATGACACTGGCTGACTGGCATGCCGGATCGGATTGGTTACTGTGCCATCTGTAGAGTCACCTTGGCCATTTCTGGGGCTGGATCCAGGGACTGGTTCCAACCATGCTTTGTCTGGTAATGCCCAATAATATACCAGCAGCGGAGGCAAGCTTATTTTTTGTTGAAAGTGTCTCTGATAAGTGGTCGAATTTTGAGTGGAAATATTCAATTGGTGTAATGTAAATAATACTTTTTTTGTTGTGTACCAATGACAAATTGGGTACTCTAGATCCGTCCTTTTTTATTTGTTTGTGAAGGCAGTTCTTAAAGGACCAATTAGCACGTTCCACGATGGCTTGACCCATGGAATTATAGAGAAGGCCATGAGTAAAAACAATATTCCAGGTTGTGAGGCGTGGCCCATACTGTTCCTGAATAGGTATCAATAGATAATAGACATTTCCAGGGAGCTAAAAAGAGAATATGGGTAACATCCATTTGCTATAGTTGATTAGAGGCAAAAACACGGGGATTAGGAAGACATAAAAAAAAAATAGGCCCAGGAAGGAAAGAGTGACTGCGCATATGAAAAATAAAATATCTTGTAGCAGCTGCTGTCAAGGGAAAAACAAAGTCATAAGATTGGGGTCAATCCTGGGCATGATGTAAGCACCTGGAAGATTAAAAATAAGTTGGCACACATAATGAGAGTCAGAGATTAAGTTAAAAGACTATTGAGAAAAGGTGTGAAAAGCCAAGATAGCAGCAGCTAATTCTGAGCATTGTGGTGAGGATTGTATTGCAGTGTAGGACACTTTTTAGGTAACATCATGAGGATCCTTGTAAGCAATTGCTCCTCTCATTCTCCCTCCAGCTCCTACTCCAAAAGACAGTAGGAGCTTGTGGCAAGGGAGAAGGAGAAAGCAGTAGATGGACAGAAAAGGAAAAAGTCATTAAACAAGCAAGTTAAGGATCTTTAGGCAGATGATATGAAATACAGCCTATATACTGAAGAGATAAGTTATCCTGAAAATAAAATTGAAAATCAGATTTTGGAATAGAAAAAACAATATTAATTAAATCAGTTCCATTTTGACGGCAAGCTCGTGTGCGTCCTAAGGTTATTATTTCAGCAACCACCTGGATAAAAAATAAAACATTTTGGGATGGGGTGTGGGGTAAATAAAG
>NW_015389864.1:54502-60132 GCF_001527695.2 Protobothrops mucrosquamatus
TGTTAATTTATGTCTTTAAATTACTCTGAAGATTCCCCTTATTATTTTTTCTACTTCAAGATAGTTTTTCTAATATTTTCTGTGTGGGGGTGTATGAGGTCTGAGAAGAAGCAAAAGAATTAGCCTCTTCAGAAGAAGCTGGAAATCCAATTAAAGATGCTTCAGGAGAGAGAAGTTTTACTTGGTTGTAATCAGAAGGGGGGCTGGTAGTTAATTGCTGCCCTTCTGAAGCATCTGAGCCATATTTTTCCACTGCCAGATGGCACTGATACCATTGAACTGAAGCCTGGGGTTCTAGATGTAAAGTATGCCCTATCTTTTCCCAATCTCGTAACCTAAGCATTCCATGCTCAGGATACAAAGGGCAGTGTTTCCCTATCTCCTCCACCAGCTTCCTTGTGTCAGCATCAAGCTTAGCCACGCTTGACTTTTGTAGCAGGAATCTGAGCTCCTGTACATGTTTCTGCTGAGGCTGAGATAGCTTACAGCCCATACTCACCACTGAGGGGTCTCGTGAGACGAAAGTGCACTTAGGGGTCTGTTCCAGACGATGATGAGTATGTTGGTGGCTGCTTCTTCCCGGAGGGGTCCCAAATGTCCCTGTTGTATGGGCGCCAGATATAGTAATCAGTGCTCAGTCATTGCAGGGTGCAAATAATGGCCGCTGACACGCAGCAGTTTATTCTTTTTATACAGTATTACAAGCAGGAAAAGGTATAACATGGCAACAGCCTAGCAAGAGCACTTCATTGGTTAATCTACTCACCAATGCTTAAGGATAGAAAGCAAGAGGCCAGAAAGAGGGAAAAGTGGGCATTGTTGGTGCGAGCTGTTATCAGACAAGCAAGGTCACACAGAGCTACACACTTTCACATCGCTATGATGATGTGAAGGGGGAAGTTAGATGCAGAAAGGAGGGCCAAATGTCAGAAGGGACAGTTTTCATATAAGGAAAATTTGTATAAAATGTTTTTAGATGGCATATGACACCAGCAAGACTAGCGAAAATGTTTAAAAACTCTTCGAATAATTGTTGGAAATGTAAACAAAAGCCAGGTACTTATTACCATATCTGATGGGTATGCCCTAGAGCGAAATAATTCTGGCTTAAGATTCATATGTGGTTGGAAAAGATGACTAAAATACAGATAGAATTTAAACCAGAATTGTTTCTGTTAGGAATACTAGGAGCCAAGTATGAGAAGGATAAATAGTATTTAATATTGCATATATTGACAGCAGCGAGAATAGCATTTGCCCAATACTGGAAAAATGAAAATTTACCAACTGAAGAAATTCTAATTAAGAAAATTTTAGAATGTGCAGAAATGGATAGATTAACTTTAGAGATTAAAGAGAAAGAAGATTCAGTTTATTTCAAAACATGGGATAATTTTTACCAATGGTTAGGAAAATAAACTAGTGAGAAATGAATGTGGTATGTTATCGTGAATATATACTAGTAAGATGAAGGATATGTATTGACTAACTGATACTGTTTATGATTATCATTTATCATATCATTATAGCTATTTACTATTATATTAATTAGTGTTATTGAACATATGTACCCGGACAATAGTCTGTTTGCTAAAGCTTGAAAATGTTAATGGGGGGCAACCCCATTGTTGTTCCCATCCCTGTTCCAATCCCAATCCTGATTCCCACCCTGAACCTCAACCCCCATACTGACCCATCCCTTCCCATACCTTATAAAACTCAATAAAACTTTATATAAAAAAAGAAACTCACAGAAACCGATCAGCGATGGACCATCTGGGAGAAGATGCTTTGCGCTAAGCCCTCCTTACCTGGAGGCAGTTCTTGGAGGGGAACAAGATCCCTTTCCAAGTATGGACTGATCATAAAAACCTTGAGGCTGTCCCCTAAGCAGGCTCGATGGGTCCAGCACTTCCACCGTTTCAATTTTACCCTCCGGTACTTACCTGGGGGAAAAAGGTTTTGGCAGATGTCCTATAATGGATGCCACAATACAATAGCATGAAAGCTGAAATAGTCAAATCACTGTTGCCCGCAAAGCAATTAGCAGCTCCAGTAACCACAAGAGTGCAAGCCAGAAGTGTTCCGCCACTGGACAGCATGGCAGTCACTGATTTCAAGCAAGCCCTGGAGAAGGATGAGTGGTATCCTCAGCCACAAAAACCTCTGTTTGATGCAAGAAGGATTACCCTGGGTAGGGGGGAAATTGTACATCCCCACAACCAAGAGATTAAAGTTCATGCAACTCTGCCATGATTCAAAACTAGCAGGACACTTTGGGTTCGTGAAAACTCTCCACCTAATAATCAGACAGTTTTGGTTGCCAACTTTAAAAAAGGACATTGAGAGCTATGTAGCCAGTTGCCCCATTTGTGCAACAGTTAAACAAAGACAGGGAAAATGCCTGGCCTCCTGTAGGCAGTTGCAAAACCTTCAGCACTCTGGAGAGATATCTCTATGGACTTTATCGTAGAGCTGCCAGAAAGTGCAGGAAACACTGTCATTTGGGTAGTAATGGATTTATTCTCCAAACAAGTCCATTTCATCCCTTGCCAGAAAATTCCAATTTAGCCTTGGCTAAAATGTCTGTACAACACATCTATCGGCTACATGGGGCCCCACAATGCATCATCGCAGATAGGGGGGTCCAATTCACCTCCAGGTTCTGGAGAGCATTTCTGAACCTATTGGGTACTGACCAGGGCTTGTCATCCAGTCATCATCCTCAAATGAATGGAGGGACAGAACAAACTGAGTACTAGAACAATACATAAGGTGCTTCATAAACTACTAACAAGACAATTGGACTGATCTGCTACCATTCACTGAAGTAGCCAATAATAATGCAGTGCATTCCAGTACTGGTTATACACCTTTCCAAATGGCTACAGGATAGAGTTTCAACCCAATGCCTGAATTACCTATCAATGAACCTACCATCCCTTCCTTTAAGGAGTGGATCACACAATTACAAAATATGTAGCCAGTTATTAGAAAACCCTTAGATGAAGCTAGAGAAGCCTATAAAGTCCAGGCAGATAAAAAAGGGTGGAGCCCAAGCCTTTTAGGGTGGGGGACAGGGTACATCTCTCCACTAGGTTTCTGCAGTCCCTGCAGCCCTCAAAGAAGTTAGGGCCAAAGTTCGTGGGACCCTTCCCTATTAAACACATCATCAACCCAGTCACAATAGAGCTTGAACTCCCTAAAACATTAGGTCCATCCGGTATTCCACTGTAGTTTGCTAAAACCCAAAACGAGTTCACCCTCAAGGCCAACAGCAGCTCCTCCACCACAACTGATTATGGTGGAAGGGGAACAACATTTTGAAATCAGGGAAATCTTAGCTTCCAGAAAGCACCGTAGGTCTACTCAATACTTAGTGGCATGGGGCTTCCAGTTTGTGATCGCGGTGCTGGCGGACGTGCGGGGTGATTGCTCCCTTCGCCATCTGGTTTTCTCCCACCCAGGGACCCTGAAAAGGGTCAAAAGTTGCCTTGGAGGGGTGATGAGTGTGAAGAGGACCTCCCGACTGATCGCGGAAGGGCAGCAGCCCTTCCATTTGATCCGGAGCAGTTCTTTGGACCAACGGGGAAAAGATCAGCCATTCATACGGCCCATCATTAAGCCGCTACCTGCCGAGGCCAAAATTACAACCAAGCACTTCGAAAGCACCATGGAGGAACTGGGTGAGACCTTACCTTCTTGTATCCCAAGTATTTTCCTGTTAAAAGCCTTCTGAAACTTCTTCCCCCTGTGAGGAGAGAGGGAAGGGAATGTTTTCTTCCCATCCTCTAAAATGGCGGTGTATGACTTAGGGAAAATAAAGCCCTGAAAAAAACAACTAAGTAACTGGATTTATATTACCTTGATATCTGGGGACCCAAAAAATTCCTACATTCACGGGGACCTGTCACCTTATCTACTTGTAAAAAAGATGAAAAAGAACTTAAACTGGATAAAAACCTAGCCTTGGTTTTGAAAAAGATTTTAAATGCTGTCGGGGACATTTTGTGGGGAAGCTTGGTATAGCAACTAAATACTCTTGACAAAGAGACCTGCTCACAGCCCAGATCTGCCCTTGGTATTATCTAAAAGAGATAAAAGGCTGAGAGAACAGCTGGACAGTGAAATTGGTTTTTAGGAACTGTGGAGGTGAACATTTACTGATTTTCATCTAAGAAATAGCCTTCACTAAAGGACCATCTATAACTATGTTAGAAATGGAGAAGGACCAGCAACAAATTAATTATAAACTTATACTTGAAAAAATTATTGAAGCTACTGAGATAATTAAATCCAGACTGAAAGACAAAGGCGCCAGCTTAAACCTACAAAATGAAACTCTGATTTCAATGAAAGAACTTACAATCCAAAAACCAACAGAAGCAGAAGAGATTAATACCAAGACAGAGAAGGGGGCGAGGCCAGCTGTCAAGAGGAATGGGTGTGTTGAACGATTCTCTGGATTGTCCTCCCCCACTTCTGACCATTTGACAGACTTTTTGGGGTCCCAGGTTCCTTGGAGGGGGACCGGAAAGAAGAGGCATCTTGAGGAACAATCTCTGGCGGCGGCCAAGACCAGCGAACTCAGGAAAAGCCTTGGAAAGTTGAGCGGAGGAAGGAGACGGTACATAATGGTGGCCGCGAAGAAATGACAGCAGACAGCTGGCCGTAAGATAGCGGCAAAATAATGGGACAGAGACATGACAGATCCAGTGAAAAGAAATCCTGATAGCAACTCTGAGGATTCAGTAGAGGTGATCCGGTGTGAAAGAACCTACCATAGGATTTCCAGAAAGGAAGGAAGAACAAAGGAGCCCAGAAGAGAGAGAGGGGAGAAAGTGTTTCTTTTTTCCTCCTCTCCCCTGAAATAGCAGCGAGAAAAAAAGTTCGGCATAGAAGGGTTGCTTGCATTGTGGATTTGTACTGGCTGGAGAAATTTAAGGTGAAGAGGAGCTTCTTCTTTTTTTAAAAAAAAAATAAAAAGAGAGAGAGAGAGAGAGAGAGAGAGAGAGAGAGAGAGAGAGAGAGAGAGAGAGAGAGAGAAGTGCACTTCAAAGCCATAAGTGAAAGTTTTGATGAAGCAGAGGAAGTAGACATTTTGAATTAGGACTGTAAACTGAATACTAGAGATAAAGGCAAGAGAGACACCTGCTGGCTGGAGTGAGAATAACTCTAGAGAGGGGAAAATAAAAAAAATAAACAAAGAGGAAATCACAAACCTATGACTTTAAAGTACACTTAGTCTTGTCTGTAAGTGTAAATTAGATATTTGAGCAATAACTCTTTGACATCAAGGTTTGAAAGGAACTTTAGGGAAAAACTATATGAGAAAATTGTGAGTATATTAAGGGCAAAAGATCATATATATCTATTGATCTGTTTGAAATTATTGACACCTACATTAACTAAAAGAATGATTGTTAACTATACCTATTGATAAGTTTATTGTGAATATTGATTGTTGTAAAAGACTGGGGACCTAGATTTATAAATTAAATAATTTAATTTAATAATAAGTACCTAATATTAATTAGTTAGTTAAACATTTATTTATATCTGCTTTGAATGCTTTAATATTTATTGTTAGGACTTTGTCGGATCATAGCCCAGTGTGGATGGAATTATAT
>NW_015389864.1:62791-71261 GCF_001527695.2 Protobothrops mucrosquamatus
AAAAAAAAAATATTTATTGTTAAGTATATTAATATCTGTATTTAAGATATCTAATCGATAAGTTATTATTATATACTAAACATAACATACTGAGATCTAATTGTGATAACCTTGAGATACTGGAGAGAAATATAAAAATTGTAAATAAGTGGGGAGGTTGGTTTGAAGAGTTGAGAAGTTGAAGTATTCCCAATCTCACGAGAGTTGGAATAGGAAGGAAGCAGACAACACAAACTATAACAATGGAACCAAGCCCAGCTAGGCAAAGATCTTTGGAAGAGGTGACACAAAGAGATAGAGTAAACTTATTTAAAGACTTACAAGTAATGTTGCAATCAATGCAAGAGGTAATGTGTAAAAATCATAAAGACCTAAAAAAAGAAATAGGGGAAGTGAGAAATGACACAGGAGAACTTAAGGAAAAGATGAAGTCAATGGATGGGAAATTTGAGTGTTTTCAGCAACAGATTATGAAAAATGAACAAAAGTTACAGGAAAAAGAAGAAAGAATGGGAAAAGAAGAACAGAAAGTAGATGAAATGAATAAGAGGTTACCCAGGCTAACAGAGAATTGGAATTGACAGTTATTTCCCTGGAATTAGAGAAGGCTGCCCATTATATACGGTTTCAAAATGTCAGAGAGACGAAAGGCGAAAACCTACCAGTGATGATGACAGAACTATTGGCGGGGGCCCTAGGGACTGGCAAAGAAGAGATGGCAAACGAGATAGATGAGATCTATAGGATCCACACGAACTATGCGAGACGATATAATCTCCCTAGAGAAGTCCACATTAGATTTGTCAAGAAATCTACCAGAGATGAGATATTATTTAGGACCAGAGACGACCCACTAGAATATCGAGACAGACAATTAATTGTGCTTAAGCAAGTACCCAGAAGAGTGAGGGATCTGAGAAGACCCTATCAATGAATAACCTGAAAACTGACAAGAAAAAATATTACTTTCAGATGGCTGGCACCGGAAGGGATCATGGTGGTGTGGCAGGAAAAAAGGTTTCGACTAGATACAATAGATAAAGCAGAAGAATTTTATATACAAAACTTTGGCAGTGAGGAGGAGTTAGTGGAAAGAGAGACAAGAGAAGAAGGTGAGACACTAGCGCAGGCCATAGAAGGAAAGGAATTACAAACCAAAGACAAGGGAGCTGGGAAAGTAGAGGATACAGATAATGGAAAAGATAATGAAAAATATGATGAAAATAGACTCAAAGAGGTTAGACAGACAAGAATGTTAGAGGAAAGAGAAAAGGAACCACAAGTTAAAGAGTCTAGACTGACAATAATAACAAGATCCAAATATAGATAAAGAGGTAAAAGAGGGAGCTGAGATCCTATCCTTGAATGTTAATGGTCTTAACTCCCCACTAAAAAGGAAAAAAAATTAAACAAACTTAGTAAGATGAATTTGGATATAATAATTCTACAAGAAGTCCATATAAAAAGACAACATCAACATCTGTTAAACCGCCCCAAATTGGGGAATATGTTTGCATCACTATCACAACAAAAAAGGAGGAGTTGTAGCATATATTAAAGAGGAAATTCTGACAAAACAAATTTACAAAGATGAAGATGGTAGAATTTTGATAATAGAAGTAACATTGAATAAAATAAAAATAGCCCTCATGGGAATCTATGCTCTGAATGAAGGGCAGAAACAATTTTATAAAAAATTACATTGTATTATGGGTGAGCTTGAATATGACAATATCTGTATAATGGGAGACTTTAATGCAATTGTGGATAGACATATAGATTATAAAAGTGATAAGATTAGAAAAGGAATTAGAAGAACACTACCCAGTACCTTCCTTAAAATGGCGGAGGAGTTTAATATTAAAGATATCTGGAGGGAGAGGAATACAGAGAAAAAGCAGTATACTTATTATTCAGGTCGACATTTATCATGGTCTAGAATCGACATGGCTTGGCTGTCAGTAGATTTAAACTCGGAAGTGGAAGACATTACAATTGATACAAACTCTTGGGCTGACCATAACCCAATCAGAATTACATGGAGAGGACAAAAGAAAATAAAAAGATGGACTTTGAAAACAGCAATTTTAAAACACAAAGAATTTAAACTGAGAATGGAAGATCAAATGGGCCTGTTCTTCCAGATGAACAAAAAGGAAGACACAAACTGCCAAAATTTATGGGATACAGCCAAAGCCTACATGAGAGGTGTCGCAATTGCTTATATGGCCAGGGAAAATAAAACCAAACTACAGCGACAAAGAAATCTAGAAGCAGAACTTAGTAGAGCCAAGGAAGAACTACAAAATGAACCACAAAGATGCGACTTGAAACAACAAATAGATCTAATTAAACACAAGATGAATAACACTGAAAAGGAAGAATTGGCGCAGCAAATAAAACGCACCAAGCAAAAATTTTTTGAAAATGCCAACACACCGGGGAGATGGTTGGCTTACAGAATAAAGAAACATAATGATAAAAAGAGGATTAATAAACTATATAATGAACAAGGTGACATTGTATACCAGAATGAAGGGAAGAAAACTGTGGCCTACACGTTCTATAAGAAATTATACAAAGATGAAGAACGGAAAAATAAAGATGACATACTAAAATATTTGCAAATCGCTGAATTGCCAAAAGTTCCAGAAGAGATTAAAAATATGTTGAATAAAGAGATAACACCTCTGGAATTATCAGAGGCAATTAAGAAACAAAAAAATAACAAAGCCCCAGGTCCTGATGGCCTACCAGCAGAAATATATAAAATTTTACAGGAATCTTTAAGTCCATTATTAATAGAATTATTTAATGAGGTCTTAAAAAATGCGAAAATACCGGCTTCATAGGAAGAAGCAATTCTTACATTGATTCCTAAGGAGAACTCAGATTTGGCATTTATTAAAAATTATAAACCTATCTCATTACTAAATTCGGATTACAAAATTTTTATGGCCATAATAGCTGAGAGACTTGAAAGATTCTTAGTAGAATTTATACATACGGACCAAAATGGCTTTTTACCCAAAAGATATATAAGAAATAATGTTAGGATTGTATTGGATGTATTGGAATACTATGAGGCTTATAATGAAAAACAAATGGGACTAATTTTTCTTGATGCGCAAAAAGCATTCGATAATGTATAATAGGATTTCATGCTTAACCAACTGGTGTATATGGATTTTGTGGAGAACTTTATAAATATGTTCAAAGCAATCTATTCCAAACAGGCAGCTAAAGTAATAATTAATGGAGAAACAACCGAAAGTTTTCAAATTCAAAAGGGCACAAGGCAAGGTTGTCCATTATCTCTGTTACTGTTTGTACTATCCCTGGATGTATTAACTAGAACAATTCGGAAAGATGAGCAGATTAAAGGATTAGAGATCAAGAGAGAAATATTTAAAATGCAAACCTTTGCAGATGATCTTGTTTTCATAATTGAAGAGCCACTACAATCAGGGACAAGGCTAATGGAAGTATTGGGTGAATATGGTGAAATAGCAGGTTTAAAGATAAATAATGAAAAAACTAAAATGCTCGTTAAGAATATGACTAGAGCACAGAAAAATGAATTAGTCGATAGATTAGGCATTCAGACTACAAAAAAATAAGATATTTAGGGATACAATTAACAGCTAGATGTGCCACACTTAAAGGAGACAATTATGATAAATTAATGGAGCAGATTAAAACTGATTTGGATAGGTGGACTAATCTCCAGCTTTCTTTTATGGGAAGAATAGCTGTAATTAAAATGAACGTGCTACCCAAAATGCTATTTCTGTTTCAATGCATACCAATTAAATTAGACAAGGATTTTTTTTGAAATTTTAATCGAATCATACTCAAAATTTATTTGGCAAGGGAAAAAAGCAAGGATCAAATTAAAATTATTGCAAGATTCTAAGGAGAGGGGTGGATTCGGATTTGGAAAAATACTATCAAGCTACAATATTAATATGGGTGCGGGATTGGATACAATTGAAAAATAGGAGACTATTAAGTTTGGAAGGCCACGACATGCAGACTGCGTGGCATGCCATGTTATGGGATGAGAAATACAAGGTTCACCAGTACTTCTGGAGGCATTATATTAGACGAGCGTTAATAGATGTGTGGGTTAAAATTAGACAACAAAATTATATGTAAGTTCCTAGTTGGATTTCAACTTTGGAAATGCACATACACCCAATATTTATACAATTAGGGAAAGTAACAACGTATAAAAACATATTAGATGAGAGAGGAGAACTGAAATCAAGGAAAAATCTTCAAGATGAAGGGATAGAATTGGAATGGTGGACATACCTTCAACTGCAATCAAGATATAGGAAAGATAAAAAAGAGTGGGGTATAAAAACAGAGCCGACAGAGTTAGACAAAATATTATTAAGAACTGAGGACAAAATGATTAAAAGAATATACCACTACCTTCTAGATCAGGCAATGTATGAAGAGCAGGTCAAGGAAACTATGTTAATGTGGAGTAAGGATTTCGGCTTTAATATTGATCTGCATATCTGGCAAGAATTGTGGGAAAGACACAGGAAACTCACTTTAGCTACTTCTTATAAGGAAAACCTCTACAAGATGTTTTATAGATGTCATTTCCCACCCACGAGGTTAGCCAAAATGGGCCCAAATCTCTCACCTGTATGTTGGAAATGCAACATAGCAATAGGGACCTATTACCACATGTGGTGGGAATGTCCCAAAGCCTGTAACTATTGGAATAGGATAAGAAAATGGTTGAAAGAAATATTAATGCTGGAGATACAGCTAAAACCTGAACTCTTTTTACTGGGCATAACCATAGAGAAATATGATAAGGGAATAGTCTATTTGATGTTGCACATTTTGACTGCTGCTAGACTGGTGTTTGCGCAAAAATGGAAGAACAAAGAAGCTCCTACAGATGAAGAGATACTACATAAAATACTATCTTGTGCTGAAATGGACAGGCTTACGATGGAATTGAAAGATAAAAGTGGATCAGAATATTTTGAAATCTGGGATAAACTGTACTATTGGTGGGAATCAAGGAGGACTGTTAGGGTTATAGATTAGCGATACGAAGGGAATATACGTAATCATAGGTTAGCAAATAGAGAAAATGTATTAAGTATTGTATAAAAAATCTATATGTATTTATAGAGATATAGAATTGAATGTAAGAAGAGAAATAATTTGATAGAAATGTTTAAACTGGTATGTTACGTCATGTCCAATGTTTTCTTTTTTTTAATTGTATTATAAATAAAAAACTTAAAAAAAACAAGACAGAGACCAACAAATATAATCTACTGAAAGACCAACAAATATAATCTACTGAAAATTTTGACAGACAAACCCTGATCACAATTAAAGAACTACAACCCAAAAAGCAACAGAAGCAAAACAAAGCAATACCAAGATGGAGGGTGGTAAAGACCAACAAGTACAGTATACTGAAAATCTAGACAATCAAACAACAACCATAAAACCGGACATCACTTTCTACCTAAACCAGAAGAAACCTGAGGAACAAGAAAACCAAACCGAATCGAATGAGCCACCAGGACAACAATTTAACGATTACAAATGGGCCAGCCTCTCTGGAAAATTGATAGCTAGATCAGCGGTTCTCAACCTGTGGGTCGCGACCCCATTTGGGGTCGAACAACCATTTCACGGGGGTCGCCAAACAACGCAGTCCACCATTTTTTTTACTCTTTTCCTTAGCTGTGCTACTCCCTCTCCTTGGCGGCAGCCTGCATGCACGAACTTTACCAAATGTGCCCTGCAGGAGGCGTGTGAAGAGTGCAGGCGCAGAGCAAGGCCCAGCCCTCCCCAGGGACTCATTTCAGATTTACGCCGCAAAAGTTTTTCTCGCACAGAGAGGAAAAACAATTGCGGAACACTTGGGAATCCCTTGCAAGGCACCAGGTACCTTGGTGCTTATTTCCTAATGCCTCCCCCCCCCCGTGTTTTCTGCTCCACCCCGAATTCATCTCCCTTCCACTCTCCTTAAGCAGCCATTTATGGTCTTAATACAACCCTCAGTCTGTCTCCCTTTCCACACCCCCTAAAAGTCTTCATTCAGGCAGGCTTCCAGAGGTCGGCTGGCAGGATGCAGGTAAACCCTCCCCCCTGTCCTGCTGCCTCCCACGGCGCTGCTCCGCGTCCCATGCCTCCATGCCTCAAGCCCTCGTATCACAGAACTGCTGGTGTTATTCTTGGGTGGAAGACTTTTTCTTTTACAAATGGGGCGGGTGGGCAGGCAGGACACCGCCCGCCAAGTCGCCGCCTCTCCATCGCCCTCTGCCAGCCGGCTCCGTCGCCAGACCTCCCAGCTGACAAGCGCAGGAGTTCGGCGCTGCGGCGGCCTCCCCTTCGCCCTCCGCACCAGCCAAAGCTTTGCCTGACGTTCCAGCTGACCGGCGCAGGTCCGGGGCCAGAATGCCCGGGGAGGGGGGCAGGCTCTGGCGGAGAGCCTGGCGGAGAGCCAAGTGGCGTCACCTCCGGGGCCTCAGAAGCCGCGCGGAGGATCCGCACGCCTCGGAGCTGCTGGCCGTCCTGTCGCGCCCGCCAACCTGGAGCCCTCCATCCTCATCCCGGCACCTCTTGCCCTCTCCCAGCCGCCCCTCCGGGACCTGCCCGCCCCTCCAGCCTCCTAAACGCCATCGCAGCGGTGGGGTCGCGGGAGCCCCTTTCCACACTGCGCAGCCCTTCACCGCCAAACCCTTCCCCGATTCGTCGCACATGAGAGGGGCGCGGCCGGAGCGCCAGCTCCCGCTCGGAAGGCACTGCTTCTCCCCTCCCGGGCTGGCTGGCTGGCCTCCGCCGCACATGCAGGCATCGCCGCTGCCTCGCCCTCTTCCCCGCCACCTGGCCGCTTTTGAGACCTGGAGCCTGGCGAGCCGGGAAGGAGCTGCTCCTGCCCGCCAGCGCCATGGCTGCGCTGGGCGCCGGAGGGCCAAGGCGGCCTCCGACGGCAAGGGAGGATTTTAAGGATCTTTTGAGAGGGAGAGAGATATAGAGAGAGGGAGCTGAGCTGAGCCGGTCCTCACGCCTCCTGGTTGCCCGACCACCCTCCCCCCACCACCCAGCCTACCTCCCTCACCGTTGGAGGCCGCCTTGGCCCTCTGGCGCCCGGCGCAGCCCTGGGGCTGGCAGGCAGGAGCAGCTCCTTCCCGGCTCGCCGGACTCCGGGTCTCAGAAGCGGCCAGGCGGCGGGGAAGAGAGCGAGGTGGCGGCGATGCCTGCATGTTCGTCAGAGGCCAGCCAGCCGGCCCAGGAGGGGAGGGGAGAAGCGGTGCCTTCCGAGCGGGAGCTGGCGTTCCGGCCGCGCCCCTCGTGTGCGACGAATCGGGGAAGGGTTTGGCGGTGAAGGGCTGCGCGGCATGGAAAGGGGCTCCCATGATCCCACCGCTGCAATGGTGCTTAGGAGGCTGGAGGGGCGGGCAGGTCCCGGAGGGGCGGCTGGGAGAGGGCAAGAGGTGCCGGGATGAGGATGGAGGGCTCCAGGTTGGCGGGCGCGAGAGGACAGCCAGCGGCTCCGAGGCACGCGGATCCTCCGTGCGGCTTCTGAGGCCCCGGAGGTGACGCCACTTGGCTCTCTGCCAGGCTCTCTGCCAGAGCCTGCCCCCCTCCCCAGGCAATTGTGCGGAGCTGCTTGTGTGTCCTTGGCAGCGCCTGCAGGCAAGGCTGTGTGCCCAAGCCGAAATGCCACGCTTTTCCTATCACTTATCCTCCCGTTGGTCAAAGAGGCAGACGCGATTTCCCTTTCCTTGGTTCTTTTCATCTGCGCTGGAAAGGACAATTTGGGCTATTTTATTACCGGTACCTGTTGCTTGTTTTATTACTTGTTTTATTACTTGTTTTATTACTTTGCTGAACCAGGGAAAATTGGTTAAAGTGATTTTCAGGAGCTGCAGAATGCCTCCAAGTAAAGCCACAGCAATTACCTGGCCAATTTTCCCTGCTACGGCATCTGTGTGTGTCTCCAGACCTTACTGGACTACCATCCCCAGCAGCCCTAAAAAGCACTGTGGAAGAGTGGGGAATACTGGGAGTTACAGTTCATCACCATCTGGGAAAACATGACTCTCCAAAGATCATTCCTTCCTTCCTTCCTTCCTTCCATCCATCCATCTCCTTCCCTTCCCCTTCAATCTCTCCTTCCTTCCTTCCTTCCTTCCTTCCTTCCTTCCATCCATCCATCCATCTCCTTCCCTTCCCCTTCAATCTCTCCTTCCTTCCTTCTTTCCTTCCTTCCATCCATCTCCTTCCCTTCCCCTTCAGTCTCTTCCTTCCTTCCTTCCTTCCTTCCTTCCTTCCTTCCATCCATCCATCCATCTCCTTCCCTTCCCCTTCAATCTCTCCTTCCTTCCTTCCTTCCATCCATCCATCCATCCATCTCCTTCCCTTCCCCTTCAATCTCTTTCCTTCCTTCCTTCCTTCCATCCATCCATCCATCCAT
>NW_015389864.1:72538-86353 GCF_001527695.2 Protobothrops mucrosquamatus
TCCTTCCTTCCTTCCTTCCTTCCTTCCTTCCTTCCTCCTTCAATCTCCTTCCTTCTCCATCTCCTTCCTTTCCTTTTCAATCTTCCTTCCTTCCCCTTCCCTCCCTCCCAACATTTTTGAGCAAGGAAGAGTAAGCTTCTCCAGCGAGCATTGCTATATTGTTTTTGTGATCAATCACTATGCTTTAATTATGTTCAATTTGTAACAATGAAAATACACCCTGCATATCAGATATTTACATTACTATTCATAACAGTAGCAAAATTACAGTTATGAAGTAGCAACGAAAATAATTTTATGGTTGGGGGTCACCACAACATGGTGGCCACACCCACTTGGTGGCCACACCCACTTGGTCACACCCCTGGCACCCGGCGATGTATAAGTGGTTGGGGGTCACCACAACATGGGGAACTGTATTATGGGGTCGCGGCATTAGAAAGGTTGAGAACCACTGATTTAAAGGCATTGGTATGGAAGCCTGGTTGGCACAAAAAGAAAGCCAGAGTCAGATTTTTTTTAAAATGGGATCTTTTGATCTATGACAGAGGATCCTAAAGTCTCAACTAATGGGCTAAAGGGAGATTTTTAGATGAAGGGAAATATGATTATTGGATTTAAATATTGTTGTTAAATGACAAAAAATAAGGGATCAATTGGCTTAATATTTAGGATTTAGATTTATAAGAGAAATGAAAACTAATTATTAGGAATTAGCTTCAAATTATTGTTTAGCCCAGATAATATAGATGATGGACTTGAGACAATAAAGGACACTCTATTAGTAAATAATGTTGTATTAGGATGAGAAATAGAAAATGTTTATGAAATAAGATAAGAATATATTTAAGTAAGTAATATGTGTATTTTAGATATTATAACTGTTATGTAGTGAAATAAAGGAAATTTGGATTACCTGAAATTTAAATACTATAGATATTAAAGGTTAAACTGGAATATTGTAATTAAAAATTAAAAATTAGGTAAAACTTAAAAACAGGACATGGATAAACAAAAATATATTGATAAATGTTTTAACTGAGTTTGCTATAATTAGAAATTTAGCCTAAATATGATATAGCAAATGTTAAGGGAAATTGAGAAGGAATTTTTGATAATGTAACCTGAGATATGTACTAAAGATTTTGTTATCGAACCACTGATTACCAAGTCACCACGCTGCTTTCTGAATACTTAAATGTAAAACTGGAAAACCAATAAAATTTGTTATAAAAAAAATATTTAGTGGCATGGAATGTGTTCCAGAATGAGTGAATACACAAGAAGCACATGAGGGCCCCTAGACTGCTCAAATATTTTCATACTCGTTACCCTGATAAACCTGAATAACTGCTATGTTTCATTTTCTCTCCCTGTTATTATTTTCTCTTCCCCAGGTGGATCTCTCTTTTTCTTAAGGGGGGGGGCAGCATGTCAGGCCATCAATGTATTTCTTTCTTATGCTTTCATTTTTGGGTTCTTGGGGGTTATCTACAGGTCTTCTGCAATGTACTTCCTTTGTTTTGTTCTATCCCCTTTGGAGTATCTTACTTTGGGATGTGAAAGGAATGTGCCTCCAGCCATCTGCCTTATCTCCAGTCAAATGAGAAGAAGCCATGGAGAAACCTGACAGCCCTGAGAATGGCGCCTTATCAGTTCTTTCCCACATCAATTTAACACCTGTGGATTGGTTCAATTCAAACCGGCCAGATGGACATTTGGGGTGGGGTTTGAAAGGGTTCTTTTGATGTAACATTTCATGTAGAAAATCTTCAGATCATGCCTTACTATTCTGCTATCAATATCTTCCAATAAAAGTACCTGTTGAAACAATGCAAGTTTCAAGAGTTCTGCTTTCTTGGGAGAATTAACCTTACAGTTGATTTAAAAGATTTGTTAATCAATCCTGTTTAAAGTGGCTGAGGATCGAGCATTTATCATTCATGAATCATAATAGAATACAATTCTGATTCTATCATGTGTGGTTCCTTGTCCAAAATCCTGGCTTAAATAATACTAATGGCAAACCTATAAGGTTCCTGCCCATCATTTCCTCTAACTTTCGATTATGATGACTGCAAACTAACTGATGTCTCTTTTTGAGGAAAGAGGAGATAGAGGGCAAGTAGACACATTTCCAAACAGTAAAATTACCTATGGGACATTGTTGTTGTTAGTTAAGAAGTCATGTCTGACCTATCGCGACCCCATGGACAATGTTCCTCCAGGCCTTACTGTCCTCTACCATCTTCTGGAGTCCATTTAAGCTCATGCCTACTGCTTCAGTGACTCCATCCAGCCACCTCATTCTCTGTCATCCCCCTCTTCTATTGCCCTCAATCTTTCCCAGCATTAGGCTCTTCTTCAGTGAGTCCTTCCTTCTCATTAGGTGGCCAAAGTACTTAAGTTTCAACTTCAGGATCTAGCCTTCTAAAGAGCAGTCAGAGTTGATCTCCTCTAGGACTGACCGGTTTGATCGCCTTGCAGTCCAGGGCACTCGCAGGAGTCTTCTCCAGCACCATAGTTCAAAGGCCTCAATTCTTTGGCACTCAGCCTTTCTTATGGTCCAACCTTCACAGCCATACTTTGCAACTGGGAAAACCATGGCCTTGACTATATGTACTTTTGTTGGCAGGGTGATGTCTCTGCTTTTTAGTATGCTGTCTAGATTTGCCATAGCTTTCCTCCCCAGGAGCAAACATTTTTTAATTTCTTGGCTGCAGTCCACATCTGTGGTGATCCTGGAGCCCAGGAAGATAAAATCTGTCACTACCTCCATTTCTTCCCCATCTATTTGACAGGAATTGAGAGGGTCAGATGCCATGATCTTGGTTTTCTTAATGTTGAGTTTCAAGCCAACTTTTGCACTCTTCTTGTTCACTCACATCAAGAGGCTCTTTAGTTCCTCTTCACTTTCTGCCATTAGAGTGGTATCATCTGCATATCTTAGGTTGTTGATATTTCTCCTGGCAATCTTAATTCCAACTTTTGATTCATCTAGCCCTGCCTTTCTCATGATGTGCTCTGCATATAAGTTAAATAGGCAGGGTGACAGAATACAGCCTTGCCGGACTCCTTTCCCAATTTTGAACCAATCAGTGGTTCCGTGTCCAGTTCTCACTGTTGCTTCGTGACCTGCATATAGGTTTCTCAAGAGACAAATAAGATGGTCTGGTACTCCGATCTCTTTAAGAACTTGCCATAATTTGTTGTGATCCACACAATCAAAGGCTTTAGCATAGTCAATGAAGCAGAAGTAAATATTTTTCTGGAACTCCCTAGCTTTCTCCATGATCCAGCGTATGTTGGCAATTTGATCTCTAGTTCCTCTGCATCTTCGAAATCCTGCCTGTACTTTTGGATGTTCTCGATCCACATACTGCTGGAGTCTAGCTTGTAGGATTTTAAGTATAACTTTTCTTTGCATGTGAAATGAGTGCAATGGTGCAATAGTTTGAACATTCTTTGGCATTGCCTTTCTTTGGAATTGGAATGTAAACTGACCTTTTCCAATCCTGTGGCCACTGTTGAATTTTCCAAATTTGCTGGCAAATTGAGTGTAGCACTTTTACTGCATCGTCTTTTAAGATTTTGAATAGCTCAGCTGTAATACTGTCACCTCCACTAGCTTTGTTGTTGCTCAGATTTCCTAAGGCCCATTTCACTTCACATTCTAGGATGTCTGGCTTGAGGTCAGTGACCACCCCATCGTGGTTATCAGGGATGCTAAGCTCATTCTTGTATAGTTCTTCTGTATAATTTTGCCACCTCTTCTTAATCTCTTCTGCCTCTGTTAGGTCCCTGCCATTTTGGTCCTTTATCTCGCCCATCTTTGCATGAAATGTTCCCTTCATATCTCCAAATTTCTTGAAGAGATCTCTGGTTCTCCCTATTCTATTGTTTTCTTCTATTTCTTTGCACTGCTCATTTAAGAGGGCATTCTGATCTCTTCTAGCTATTCCCTGGAATTCTGCATTCAATTGGGTGTATCTTTCTCTTTCTCCATTGCCTTTCACTTCCTTTCTTTCCTCAGCTATTTTCAAAGCTTCTTCAGACAGCCATTTTGCTTTCTTGCATTTCTTTTTCTTTGGGATGGTTTTAGTTGCTACCTCTTGTACAATGTTGCGAACCTCCGTCCATAGTTCTTCAGGCATTCTGTCTATCAGATCTAATTCCTTAAATCTATTTGTCACCTCTACTGTATATTCATCAGGGATATGATTTAGTTCATACCTCAGTGGCCTAGTGTTTTTCCCTACTTTCTTCAATTTAAGCCTAAATTTTGCAACGAGAAGCTCACGATCTGAGCCACAGTCAGCTCCTGGTCTTGTTTTTACTGACTGTATAGAGCTTCTCCATCTTTGGCTGCAGAGCACATGGTCAATCTGATTTCTGTGTTGACCGTCTGGTGATGTCCATGTGTAGAGCCATCTCTTGGGTTGTTGGAAAAGAGTATTTGCTATGACCATCATATTCTCTTGACAAAATTCTATCGGCCTGTGCCCTGCTTCATTTTGTACTCCAAGACCAAACTTGCCTGTTATTCCATTTATCATTTGGCTTCCTACTTTAGCATTCCAATCCCCCATGATGATAAGGACATCATTTTTTGGTGTTGATTCTATAAGGTGCTGTAGGGCTTCATAGAACTGGTCAATTTCATCCTCTTCAGCACCAGTGGTTGGAGCATAGACTTGGACTACTGTGATATTGAATGGTTTGCCTTGGATTCGCACTGAGATCATTCTGTCATTTTGGGGATTGTATCCCAGTATTGCTTTTCCTACTCTTTTATTGACTATGAAGGCTACTCCATTTCTTCTGAGGGATTATTGCCTGCAGTAGTATACCTGATAGTCCTNTAGTTCACTGATTCCTAAGATGTCGATGTTCAGTCTTGTCATCTCTTGTTTGACCACGTCCAGATTGCCTTGATTCAGGGATCTTACATTCCATGTTCCTATGGAGAAAAGATCTTTACAGCATCGGACTTTCCTTTCACCACCAGATGCATCCACAGCTGAGCGTCCTTTCGGCTTTGGCTCAGTCGCTTCACTCTTTCTGGCACTACTAGTACTAGCCCTCTGCTCTTCCCCAGTAGCATATTGGACATCTTCTGACCTGAGGGGCTCATCTTCCAGTGTCATATCTTTTTGCCTTTTGGTACTGTCCATGTCACATTTTGTCAGAACTCTCTGCTATGACCTGTCTGTCTTGGGTGGCCCTGCACGGCATAGCTCATAGCTTCATTGAGCTACCCAAGCCACTTCACTACAACAAGGCAGTAATCCATGAAGGAGATGGGACATTGTAGAATTCTTAAAAATGAACTCCTTGGCTCTATTTTTCATTTATATTATTAGATTCTGTTATATTTTATTAATTGTAATGGCTTCCCATTTATTTTCAATTTTAAAAAGCTAAAAAAGCAGCAAATGAAATGTTTCCTAGCTCATAACAACAGACCTTCCGTTAATGACATTGGTGCCTACAGATGCTATGTTGGGAACCTAGAAGTCACAAACACAAATCTCCATAGATTTTGATTGCAATAAAACCCTAATCCTGCATGATTCCATTTTATGTAATTTCCACAGAAAAAGTCTTTCCCTACAAAGTAGTGAGACTATCATTTACAAAATCTCCAGAAATCTTTCATGATTTTAAGGCTCAGATGTTAAGGCTGGTTACACATGTTGACCATGGGGATAAAAATAATTCGTCATGCAAACACAAGGATTAAGTAACAGTTCAACCACATAATCCTCTGTTTTGTATGAATTGTACTTCAAACTGATGTGCATAATCTCCGGATCTAGATTTTTTTTTATCTATATAGTATTAAAACTCATGTGTCTGAAACTGTTAACTAGGTGAAGTGATATGTCATAGGGCAGAACCTTTCCAACCAAGATACCTTACAGAATATTGGGACCCATGACTGCTGATATAATGAAGTTTAGGAAAATTGTGGCTGCTTTTGCACTGCCAGGCTGCTGTTACTTCAGTGCCTCTGCTATGCTGCCACAGTCAGCTGTGGTCACATGATCCTCATTTTAAATATTCCCTGACAGTTTACATAAGTCTGTGGGAACTTGAATCTTATTCTTCCCATACCTGGCAGAAGCCAATTTCCTATTATCAGGGAAGGGAAGGGAAAGGAAAGAAGGAAGGAGAGAGAAAGAAAGCTGGAAGGAAGGAAATTTTTCAAGGAAATTTGGCTTATCTGGAACTGAGAAGAAGAAGAAAAATTAAAGGAAATTTCTTACATGTTTTATAGACTCTCATGCATAATCTAATTAAGACAGTAGAATTGAATATTTTTGCATGGTGCCTACTACATACAATCAGAAACAGGGAAGAGAAAGGTTGTCTAACCATTACCAGGCTTCTCTTTTTAGCTTTTCACTTTCCTCCTAGCAATCCACATTGACAGATTCAGCATTACTAAACAGCAAGAGCTATAGAGCTTTTCACTTTAATTTCACGCTATAATAAAATACAGTGGTTGTTTCCCTAAGGGACTGAAAGCTTTTCTTTGTAAGATGTATTTGATGGTCAAGTTAAGTACCACATTCTGGCAATAGATATATGTTCTCCAAGGAGGAATGGTAGTCAGAAATGAAAAACACAGAGAAGAAAGATGTGGAAACTTTTCAAAAATCATCTTCCTCATTAAAGAAATTAGGCTTATTTAGGTCTCTTTACATCAATACAGGTGAAGTGCAAATCAAATTAGTTTCTCATTAGTGAGCTTACAGATTATTTAAGGTTAACTATACAATGGGGTCAGCTGTTTATTCTAACCATATTCAGCACTAAACTAGTTACTGTTAATGAATCCTATTGTTACACTATATCAGTGATGGCAAACCTTTTAGAGACCGAGTGCCCAAACTGCAACCCAAAACCCACTTATGCATCGTCGAGTGCCGGGTGGGTGTGGCCCATTGGGTGGGCGTGGCTGCAGTGGTAACAGCAGACTGGGTGGGACTAAAAAGTTCAATCAATCAATTCCAACTTTACAAGACCTTTTCTTTTCCCGCCAGAAGTTGAAATTGACTGATTGAACCTTTTTTTTGTTTTTGCACACAGCAGCGGAGGCCTAAAGCAAAAAAGTTTTATAAAACCCAGCTGAAGGCCTAGGACTGGGGCGATGGCACGCATGCCCACAGAGAGGGCTCTGAGTGCCGCCTCTGGCACCCGTGCCATAGGTTCGCCACCACTGCACTATATCAAAACAAGTATGGGGATAACATGATTTCCTGCCAGAAGATTCCAAACTTTTAGAAATTGTATTGTATTGTATTGTGTTGTATTGTATTATTGTCTTGTTTTGTCTTGTCTTGTCTTGTGCCAAAGTAACTTTGCACTCTCCATTACTACAAAGCCATTACTACTAGGCTTCATAGTGCATGTCTATGAAGTAGAAAGTGGTACATCATAGAATGGTTATCAAAGGATATTCCAACCACATTGATGATCCCATTAGAAATGTTACCAACACTAAGTTGGGAAGGAGCCAAATTGTGTTGTGCAGTTTCTTTAATATTCTATGTTTCCAAATGTTCCCTTTGTGGTGTTAATTGCTATTACAGTAGATGTCCTTCCCATACTATAAAATGATGTCAGAAGGAATTCTAAGTAACTGTGATTATAGTTCTTATTAATATATCTTATATTCTACTTCCATGAAATTCTTGAAAGTATTATTAGAAATTCAAGGGATCTTTCTTGAAAAGAATCATGTTTAGTTTCAATCTTTGTACATAATATGTGGTTGCATAACAGCATTACTCTTATTCTTGTCCTAGGAAAATGAGATGTTTTGACTACAACTCTATTTACAGTTGGAACAATCATTAAGCTAAACGGTTTATAATTCAAAGTATCTGCAGATCCCTTGTCAATTAATATCTGTTGATAAGTTTTAAATTTGTCTTCTCGTAGGGTAAATTCAAAGCTGTCTGCTGCCTTTGTAGTTGTAATTACCCTGACTTGTGCAGAAAACGTGGACTGAATACTAGACTGGTGATATCTAAGGACATGATTATCCTGCCTTATGTTTTAGCTCAGTCTTTCCAAACATGGTCTTCATGGGTTGGATTACAACTCCATAATCCTATTGGTGGTTGATTAGATGGCTGAGAATTTGGGGAACTGTAGACCAACATGAAATTGTTGGGGATTACTTTAGCTATTGTTTCCTATTTTCAGTCTGTGTCATTAATTACTCAAATTATTTCCACCAGTTATGTTTAATTATTTATATCCTTGGAATTGTATTTAACAAGGCAGCAAAATCTAATCATTCTTTGCACTAATAAGCTAATTATTTTTCTAATACTCAAGTTTGTATGCTAAAATTTTTATCTTTACCTTTAAAATTCTTTGCTAATAGTCACATCAAAGTCCACTATAATCAGGAATCTTAAATATATACTGTTAAATCTTAAACATATATTGTTATTTCATGGCATTTTTCAGATTTTCTGTAGTATTAAGCAATTATTCTTTTTTATGTTTTAATTAAGGACATTTTTCTTCAATATTGATAAGATGAAATGGTGATTCATTAGCTGTTCATATGCGCAGAGAGGAGAGGTGTGCAGGACAACGGAGAGGGGTGGGGCAGCTCTCCAGGAAAAGTAAGAGACTCTAAAAAACCAAGCCCTGGCTGGACTATAAAGAGCAGAGGTCTGGGAGGTGCCAGTTGCCGCAGGCAAGTGTTCATGCTCCAGTATCTTGTTTCTCTCTTGGATTTCTTTTGCCAGGACTCTTTGCCAATTATCCAGGTTTGTCAGATTTTTTTCTGTTTGGTTTGAATTGCTAATCAAGCCTTACTGCAGAGAACTCAGAGACTTTGTACTTATCACAGCCAAGTGGGAGCAGAGATTGCTACTGTTTGTTTTAACACCTAAGGCAGTGGTTCTCAACCTGTGGGTCGGGACCCCATTTGGGGTCGATCGACCATTTCACGGGGGTCGCCAAGCAAGGCTGTCTGCCATTTTTTTTGTCCGCCATTTTTTTTGTCTGCCATTTTTTTCCCCTTTTCCAGCGGGTGCCTTACCTCCCTTGGGCTGGGCCAGCTGGTGGTCGGCCTGCTCCGTCTCTGCTGCTTGCCAGCTATGCCTCGGCCGGCGCAGGGGGCGGAACCACGCATGCGTGGCGCTCCCGGGCAGGGAAAGTCCTCGACTTACGACCGGTTGGGTAGTCCTCGACTTATGACCGGTTTAGTCCTCAGCTTACGACCGGTTTAGTCCTCGACTTACGACCAGTTTTGTCCTCGACTTACGACCGGTTGGGGTCGCAGCATTAAAAAGGTTGAGAACCACTGTACTATTGCTTCTAGTTCACCCTGTTTGTTCCCCAAGCTTTGAGCATTCGTATATAAGCATTTAAGACCTTTATGCCTGTCTGTGTGTATGTTTACTGCATCTCCTGTTTGAGTTTTTCTCATCACTCCCTACGTCATTATTTGATTTGTTTTCTTGAGATTTATTATTGGTTTTGTGTTCTAGAGATTCTAAAGATTGGTCACTGTTCCCCCTCAATTTTAGTTTAAAGCATCCGTCCTTGTTCTACTTGATCTCTTGGCGGCTTTCAATACCATTGACCATGGTATACTTCTAGAGCAGCTTCGGGGGAAGGGAGTGGGGGGCTTTGTGCTATTCTGGTTCATTTCCTTTCTCTGTGGCCACTCTCAGTCACTTTTAATAGGAGGTGAGAGGTCCAGCTCTCACCCACTGCTTTGTGGGGTGTTGCAGGGCTCAGTACTCTCCTCTGTTCTGATCCAGCCTTCGTGAGTGCTACTCAACAGCTAATTGTGTGGGAAACCCCTTTTCAGTTAACAAGGCATGAGCAAGACAGGAACTCGTGAGACCATAACCCCTTTTTATTTTAATAAGGCATTTATGGAATAAACTCCAGATAACCAGTCCTTAGGTCAGTGGTTCTCAACCTTTCTAATGCCGCGACCCCATAATACAGTTCCCCATGTTGTGGTGACCCCGGGTGCCAGGGGCGTGGCCACCAAGTGGGTGTGGCCACCAAGTGGGCGTGGCCACCATGTTGTGGTGACCCCCCAACCATAAAATTATTTTCATTGCTATTTCATAACTGTAATTTTGCTACGTTATGAATCGCAATGTAAATATCTGATATGCAGGATGTATTTTCATTTTTACAAATTGAACATAATTAAAGCATAGTGATTATGCTTTCCTCTCTCCCTCTCTTTCCTCTCCCTCTCTTTCTTCCCTCTTTCTTTCTCTCTTTCCTCTCTTTCCTCTCTCTCTCTCTTTCTCACTCTTTCTCCTTCCTCTCCCTCTTTCTCTTCCCTCTTTCTTTCCTCTCTTTCTCTCTTTCTATCTTTCCTCTCCCTCTCTTTCTCTTCCCTTTCTCTTTCCTCTTTCTCTTTCTATCTTTCCTCTCACTCTCTCTTTCCACTTTCTCTTTCCTTTCCCCTCTCCCTCTCTCCTCTTCCTCTCTTTCCTCTCCCTCTCTCTTTCCTCTTTCCTCTCCCCCCTCTCTTTCCTCTCTCCCTTTCTCTCTTTCTTTCCTCTCTTTCTTTCCTCTCCCTCTCTCTTTCTCACTCTTTCTCTTTCCTCTCCCTCTTTCTCTCTTCCCTCTTTCTCTTTCCTCTCTATCTTTCCTCTCTCTCTTTCCTCTCCCTCTTTCTCTCTTCCCTTTCTCTTTCCTCTCTTTCTCTTCCTCTCTTTCCTCTCCCTCTCTCTCTTTCCTCTTTCCTCCCCCCCTTTCCTCTCTCCCTTTCTCTCTCCCTCTTTCTCTCTTCCTCTCTTTCTTTCCTCTCTCTTTCTTTCCTCTCCCTCTTTCTCTTTCCTCTCCCTCTTTCTCTCTTCCCTCTTTCTCTTTCCTCTCTTTCTATCTTTCCTCTCTTTCCTCTCCCTCTCTTTCTTCCCTTTCTCTTTCCTCTCTTTCTCTTTCTATCTTTCCTCTCCCTCTCTCTTTCCTCTTTCTCCTTCCTCTTTCCCCTCTCCCTCTCTCCTCTTCCTCTTTCTTCTCCCTTTCTCTTTCCTCTTTCCTCTCCCCCTCTTTCCTCTCTCCCTCTTTCTCTCTCCCTCTCTTCCTTTTTCCTCTCCCTCTTTCTCCCTTTCTCTTTCCTCTCCCTTTCCTCTCTTTCTATCTTTCCTCCCTCTTTCTCTCTTCCCTTTCTCTTTCCTCTCTTTCTCTTTCTATCTTTCCTCTCCCTCTCTCTTTCCTCTCTTTCTCTTTCCCCTCTCCCTCTCTCCTCTTCCTCTCTTTCCTCTCCCTCTCTCTTTCTCTTTCCTCTCCCCCTTTCCTCTCTCCCTCTTTCTCTCTTCCTCTCTTTCTCTCTTCCTCTTTCTTTCCTCTCCCTCTCTTTCTCACTTTCTCTTTCCTCTCCCTCTTTCTCTCTTCCCTCTCTTTCCTCTCTTTCTATCTTTCCTCTCTCTNTCTCTCCCTCCCTCCCTTTCTCTCCCTTCCTCTTTCTCTCCCTTCCTCTCTCTCTCCCTTTCTTTCTCTCTCCCCCTCTCTCTCCCTTTCTCTCTCTTCCTCTTTATTTCTTTCTCCCTTTCTCCATCTCTTTCCCTCTCTTTCTCCCTCTCTCTTTCTCTCCCTCTCTTCCTCCCTCCCTCTCTCTCTCTCCGATCGGGAATTGATTTGGAGGTGGGGAGGGGAGTGGCCGAGGGCTACCTGTGCGACCTTGAAGTGGCCACCTTTGGAAGTACCAACGCTGCTCCAGCCAGGCTCGAGCCAGGCAGAGCAGGCGATGGGAGAAGAGCGAGGCGATCGCCTTCCCGGCAGCCGGGACTCCGGCGCGCCTTCCCAGCCAGCGGGCCCTATCGCGCGGCTCCCTGGGAAAGGAACTTCCTGCCACACTTCTCAGGGGGTGGGGCACCCGAGCACAGGGTTAATCAGAAGCCCTGCAAGGGGGCAAGCCTGCATGAAGAGCCATGCCCTTTCTGTGGGGGAGGGACATGATGAGGGAGCCAAACAATCACGGGACAAAGATGCAGCCAGCCGCTGGAAATGCCATGCAGGAAAAACAGTTGACAGCAGCCTGCCAGGCGGCGTGCGTGACTCTGGCGCACCTTAGGACTGCCCGCCGGCGTCTGGTTAGAGCAGTTGGCCAGTGCTCCATTGTGGCTGGCTCCGGTGGGGCGGGGATTCCCTGGCATCATGGGAAACGGCACGGCAACGTCAGCAATGGGCGGGGCATCCCGAGGCCACCGGCGCCTGGTTGAAGCAACTGGCTAGCGCTCTGTTGTAGCCGGCTCTGGCGGCGGCAGGGATCCCCCACAGCTTGTGGCTTCTGCTGCAGTGCCCGGATCGGTTTCCCACAATGGAGCACTGGCCGGGAAGGAGCTGCTCCTGCCTGCCAGCCCCAGGGCTGCGCCGGGTGCCAGAGGGCCAAGGCGGCCTCTGACGGCGAGGGAGGTGGGGCTGGTGGTGGTGGGAGGCTCCGGCGCGGCGCGGAGGGCAGCCAGGCAACCAGGAGGCGTGAGGACCGGCTCAGCTAAGCTCCCTCTCTCTATTTCTCTCTCCCTCTCAAAGATCCTTAAAATCCTCCTTCGCCGTCGGAGGCCGCCTTGGCCCTCTGGCGCCTGGCGCAGCCCTAGGGCTGGTGGGCAGGAGCAGCTCCTTCCCGGCTCGCCGGGTTCCGGGTCTCAGAAGCGGCCAGGTGGCGGGGAAGAGGGCGAGGCGGCGGCGATGCCCGCATGTGCGTCGGAGGCCAGTGTTGTGGCTCCGTCCGGTGGGTCCCTCTCATCAGAGGAGGAAGGCTCTGAACATGAAGGAGAGGAGATGGCTAGGCCTCCCTCTCCAGGCCCTTCCCCTCTGGTGCAGCCTTCGGTGCCTTCCGACAGCGAGGAGTTTGGCCAGGAGCCCGGTGTTTCTGGGACTGGCCAGGAGCCCGGTGTTTCTGGGATTGGCCAGGAGCCAGGTGCTTCTGGGATTGGCCAGGAGCCCGGTGCTTCTGGGATCAGCCAGAAGCCAGGTGTATCGGACTCCGACGAGGATACGTCTTGGCTGGATCCACGCCAGCGTCGTAAGGACAAGCGTGTGCAGCAGCGGACACATCGTGCCAGATAGTTCAGCTGAGTCACTGGGACACACCCCACTGGCTATATAAGCAAGGGGTGTGGCATGTGAATTTTCGTGACGGACAATTTTTGCTGGATATTCTGTTGCAAGCACTCTGGCAAATTATCTCTGTTTGCTGTATCTTATCAGTAAAGGCTTGGCAGGCAGCTACGCAGTTGCTGCCAAGAAATTCATTTGTCTTTGTCTGTGCCGAGTAGTTTTTCAGGCCTCGGCTGACTGGTTGGGGTGTGTGGGTCGGACGGGGGACAGAACATCTTGTCCGTCACCCAGACAGAACCATCGTTAGCCCACGATGGACCAACAGCAGCAGCAGCAGATTCAACAGCTGATGGATGCTAATCAGCTGTTGCAACAGCAAGTAGGCCATTTAACGGCTCAACTTGCTTTGGCTAATGCTCCTGCTGCTCCTCCCCCTCCCCCTCCTACTCCTCCCCCTCGCTCAAGATGCCCTGTGAAGGTGCCAGTTTTTCTGGGCAGATGGAGCAGTTCCCAGCCTTCCTGGGACAATGCCAACTATTTATGGCAATGAAGCCGGAGGATTTTCCGGATGATCGGGCTCGGGTGGCATTTGTGATCAGCTACCTTTCTGGCTCTGCCGCCCGATGGGCCACGCCCTTGCTGTTGCAAAACAGTCCATTGCTCCTCGATTACCAGGGCTTCCTGCAACACCTGCGCGTTATGTATGAAGACCCCCTTCGCGTGCAGACGGCAGCAAGGCGCATTAAGGAC
>NW_015389864.1:89705-91470 GCF_001527695.2 Protobothrops mucrosquamatus
CGGTGGGTCCCTCTCATCAGAGGAGGAAGGCTCTGAACATGAAGGAGAGGAGATGGCTAGGCCTCCCTCTCCAGGCCCTTCCCCTCTGGTGCAGCCTTCGGTGCCTTCCGACAGCGAGGAGTTTGGCCAGGAGCCCGGTGTTTCTGGGATTGGCCAGGAGCCCGGTGTTTCTGGGATTGGCCAGGAGCCAGGTGCTTCTGGGATTGGCCAGGAGCCCGGTGCATCTGGGATCAGCCAGGAGCCAGGTGTATCAAACTCCGACGAGGATACGTCTTGGCTGGATCCACGCCAGCGTCGGAAGGACAAGCGTGCGCAGCAGCGGACACGTCATGCCAGATAGTTCAGCTGAGTCACTGGGCCACACCCCACTGGCTATATAAGCAAGGGGTGTGGCATGTGAATTTTCGTGATGGACAATTTTTGCTGGATATTCTGTTGCAAGCACTCTGGCAAGTTATCTCTGTTTGCTGTATCTTATCAGTAAAGGCTTGGCAGGCAGCTACGCAGTTGCTGCCAAGAAATTAATTTGTCTTTGTCTGTGCCAAGTAGTTTTTCAGGCCTCGGCTGACTGGTTGGGGGTGTGTGGGTCGGACGGGGGACAGAACAGCCAGCCAGCCGGCCCGGGAGGGGAGAAGCGGTGCCTTCCGAGCGGGAGCTGGCGCTCCGGCCGCACCCCTCTCGTGTGCAGCGAATCGGGGAAGAGTTTGGCGGTGAAGGGCTGCGCGGAGTGGAAAGGGGCTCCCGCGACCCCATCGCTGCGATGGCGCTTAGGAGGCTGGAGGGGCGGGCAGGTCCCGGAGGGGCCGCTGGGAGACGGCAAGAGGTGCCCGGATGAGGATGGAGGGCTTCAGGTTGGCGGGTGCGAGAGTACGGCCAGCAGCTCTGAGGTGCGCGGATCCTCCGCGTGGCTTCTGAGGCCCCGGAGGTGATGCTGCTTGGCTCTCCACCAGGCTCTCCACCAGAGCCTGCCCCCTTCCCCGGGCATTCCAGCCCCGGACCTGCGCCGGTCAGCTGGAACGTCAGGCAAAGCTTTGGCCGGTACAGAGGGCAGTCCGCCACAGCGCCTAACTCCTGTGCTTGTCAGCTGGGCGGTCTGGCGATGGAGCCGGCTGGCGGAGGGCGATGGAGAGACAGCGACTCGGCGGTCGGGGTCCTGCCTGCCCACCCGACCCATTTGTAAAAGAAAAAGTCTTCCGCCCAAGCATAACGCCAGCAGTTCTGTGACACGGGGGCTTGGGCCATGGAGGCACGGGACGCGGAGTGGCGCCGTGGGAGGCAGGACAGGGGGGAGGGTTTACCTGCATCCTGCCAGCCGACCTCTGGAAGCCTGCCTGAATGAAGACTTTTAGGGGGTGTGGAAAGGGAGACAGACTGAGGGCTGTATTAAGACCATAAATGGCTGCTTAAGAAGAGTGGAAGGGAGGCGAATTCGGGGTGGAGCAGAAAACATGTGGGGGGGAGGCATTAGGAAATAAGCACCAAGGTACCTGGTGCCTTGCAAGGGATTCCCGAGTGTTCCGCAATTGTTTTTCCTCTCTCCTCTGCGCAAGAAAAACTTTTGCGGCGTAAATCTGAAATGAGTCCCTGGGGAGGGCTGGGCCTTGCTCTGCGCCTGCGCTCTTCACACGCCTCCTGCAGGGCACATTTGGTAAAGTTCGTGCATGCAGGCTGCCGCCAAGCAGATGGAGTAGCACAGCTAAGGAAAAGGGTAAAAAAAAATGGTGGATGGCGTTGTTTGGCGACCCCCGTGAAATGGTCGTTCGAC
>NW_015389865.1:0-1691 GCF_001527695.2 Protobothrops mucrosquamatus
CACCAGTTGTGGGATCGCAAAATCCCGGGGTCCCGCTCCCTGCAGGACGGTGGTGATGTACGTTGGCCTAAACCAACGGGCCTCGCTTTAGATCAGGAAACACACGGGCAACATGCTTCTTCAGGTGAGATGGCAGGCAAAGACCCTCAAGCCTCTCCGTGCCTCCCTTTTATTCGTACATTAACATAATCAAGGGGGGTGTGTACAGAAGGACAATAGGGGGATGGCTCTCCATTGCCATACACAAAGAACAGGAAACTTAAGTCAAGGAGGTACTACTTCAAGGTAAGCTTAACAGGAGAAATGAAACTTAAGTCAGGAAACGAAACCTAAGGCAGGCAGGTAAGCTTTTCAGGAGAAACGAAACTTAAGTCAGGAACCAAATGGATGCAACAGATGCAGATCTAGATTATAAGTTAGATTATAGAAACACATCCTGTGTTTCTATAATATATTATCAAAAATACTGTCATTTTTCTGTTAATCTATTGATGTCACACCCAGACTATTCTCCCATTCAGATTATTACTATTATGAATATCAGTTCCAGCAGAAACTAAAATATTTTTGAATTTAAATTGCTCTCATTTATTCTGTTGTTTAAAATATGAGGATATTTATGTCATCCTTAAAATTCTGTGATTCAATCCTGATATAATAAAATAGGTATAATAAGTCATAAAGACTAAGTCTAAAGTTTAGGCACTGTATAAATCTATCAATTCCTTAAAAAGTATTCCTAAGTTGCCCCAAATATAAAAAATGGAGGTATGTGCTTTCCATTTGGAATCAGATATTTTAAAAATAGCAAGAGGAAATGTAAAAATAGTGATGAAAATTAAGCTTTAGGTCAGATGTTCAAAAATATTTTTCAGTTCTCAGTGGCCTTTAATATCTCAGTCATTTTTTCATGGTAGCCATGTGTTGTACTTTACAAGACACAGGTTGGGAACTCAAGCTTCATGGAAATAGCAAATTTACACTGATGCTGCAAGAAATATTACATTTTTGAGAGAAACCTAGCAATACTAATTGTTTGACTAGTTATAACAGTTCAGTGTTGTGCTTCCCTCAAAAATTTAAAATATTCCATTACATCTTAGTGAGTTTATTTGAAGCCAACTGTTCCTATCACTAATAGTCTGAAAATCTACCTTATACCTTCAAATATTTGGCTGATGGCATCAGGTTTTACATATGCATGTTGCATATCATCTTAAATTTGCTCAGAATATGGTAATAGAGAAATGTTAAAGATGATAATAGAGAATTGTCAAGTATCAAAAAGAACATAAATAGATGGTATTGCAAAAAATAAAAGCAAATGGCTAAGATGAAGTAGGAGAGGAGAATCATTTTAAAAGGGACTAAGACAGGGGTGTCCAAACTTTTTTCAAAGAGGGCCAGATTGGATGAAGTGAACGTGCTGGAGGGCCTAACATTTTTCCGAACATTCTTTGAACCATTACAATTAAATGCAAATGAATTATTTTATGCCTCTTTCCTCTCCCTCTCTTTCCTCTTTCTCTCTCTCTCTCTCTCTCTCTTTCCTTTCCCTTTCCTCTCCCCTCTCTCTCTTTCTCTTTCCTCTCCCCCTCTTTCTCTTTCCTCTCTCTCTTTCTCTTTCCTCTAACTTTCTCTTTCCTCTCTTTCTCCTTTCTTTCCTCTTTTCTTCTCTTTCCTCTTTCCTT
>NW_015389865.1:2996-23939 GCF_001527695.2 Protobothrops mucrosquamatus
CCGGGGAAAGCCGCGGCCGGACGGAGAACCGCCAAGGATTGATTGACTTCCGGGAGGGGCGGGTCCCAACTGCCGGGACACTTATAACCACAGGGCAGATGGTGGCTTGCGGCTGGGGGCGGGGTAACAGGGCGCAGGGCCAATGAGGAGCCCTGCGAGGGGGCAAGTCCCATGAGAGAGAGAGAGAGAGAGAGAGAGACAGAAGTGCAAGTGCAAGTCCCTCTGTCTCTGTCTCTGTCTCTCTCTCTCATGGGACTTGCCGGAGGGCCGTGGGAGGGCCGCATTTATATAGAGCAGGGAGGGCTGCTTGAGGGCCGGATTAAACCGGGCCGCGGGCCACAAATGGCCCGCGGGCCGGACTTTGGACATGTCTGGACTAAGACAAGGAGAAGGCCAGCCCCACCACCTGCAAAAATAAAATAAGCAAAATGCATTGCTTTCTTAACAACAGAGATTTTAAACCATGTCCAGACTTAAGAGAGACATAAAAGCACTTGACTCTGGTTTCTTTATATCTCCCTATAAGGATTGACAATACCAGAGAGTAATTGGAACAATTTCTTTTTCCTAGACTTACAAAAAAAGAATTGAAGAAATTTACTAGAACCATTTGAATAGATTAAAGAGCAAGATTATTGTATGTAAAATGAACAAACACATAATCGGTTAATTTAGCCAGGGTTAAAATGGGACATGTTAATATTTTGGGTGGTTTTTTTAGATTTGCTGATATCTGAATTTGCTTAAATTTAATATGGTGTTTAAGCTTTTCCCCTTACAGTTTCCCCTAATATATCCTAATGTGATCCTAAGCTTTTAAATTGGCTTGGTATTGATCAGTCTTTTTATTTAAACTACTATATAGAAGTTTTGTGAACTTGTTCTTTTTAAATTTTCCCTCTTTGTTACGTTAAATTTTAGTTTTTTGTTTATGCTAAGATACTGGGATTTCTTTATATTTGCTGAATGTGATTTGTTTATAGCTAAGAGTTGGGATATGGAATATTTAGCTGAAAAGGATATGTTGCTATTTGGATGGTTTTTTTTTTAATTGTTCACATTTGGAATGGAAAAATATGTAGTGCATTTGTTAACATGGTGTTTGAGCCTTTTTTCTTTACAGTTACTCTTGAAGTAAGTGATATTTGTGTGCTTGTCTTTTTTTAAAGGACAAATGGCGCTTCTTTATTATGTTAAACTTTAATTAGAATATAAGGACCATTTTATGTCTTTTAAATGGGGTTTTGCTTATAGCTAAGAGTTGAAATGTGGAATGTTAATTAATGTTGTTATTTTAGAATTCCGTTTGAAGGTCTTGCTGATAACCAGATTAGAGAAAATGCTATTTATTGGATTTGCCTATGGCTTAAACGAGGAGTTATGGGATGAAGAATTTAATATGTTAATTAAAAGGTGGTAAAGATATTATGCAATTGTTTATACTTGTCATAATGAGGGTAGGAAGTTACTTTCTTAAGGAGATGGGGTTTCTCTCCTTTTTTTCTTCTTTTATAAATTATCTTTTCTTAAAAAATGACTAAGGAGCCTCTTGTCTGATATGTTTTCTGAGGTTACACCGACTGACTGATATTTTGATAGCAGTTCTTCCGGCTATTTCTCATTCCCTTTTACCTGCACAGATAAGGATCAAAAACCCAATTTAATATCCCTCATTTTCAAAGCAATCTAGTGAAGTAAAGCAATCCTGCTGTATCTAATGCTAAAGATCTCCAGCAATCTTATTTTAGAGTAGGACATCAAACCATGCAGAAATGCTCACTATTCTCCACCAAACAAAATTGTTGAAGCCTGATCCTTCTTCCCTACTTTCTTGAAAAGCTTGCTTTTTTTTTTCTTTTCAAAAATAGGAAATGAGGAACTGCTGAATAGGAAAGCAACTTTGTAACAAACCACTAAATGAAAGAACAATTTCTCAGTGAAAAATTTGGGGAGACTATTTAGTGGCCAGAGGTAAAGGAGCATGCCTAAATCTGCAAACATGCATACATATTTCTGGTCACATCTTCAGAAGGTAACATTTGTTGCTGAAGTCTTGTTGAGCAAGTCTTCACCACATACACATAGACAAATTCTCTCTCTCTCTCTCTCTCTCTCTCTCTCTCTCTCTCTCTCTCTCTCTCTCTCTCTCTCTCTCTCTCATAACACCACCAGTTCTTGAATATATTTATAACTTTTCTTTCCATATAATTTTCCTTTTCATTTACTATATTATACAGTATTCCTTTTAGATAAACTGGATATAGAGATCTTGAAAGTACCCATTACTTTTTGAGGCAGAATATAATAAAATGTATAGAAAAATGTATCTCTTTATGATGAACATGGGGCAAATTTTAAGCAGATACTTGAGGAGTTTCTGTGTAAAATAACAGGACTGGAAGAAAGAAGAATTGTGTTACAATCAACTAACTGGAGTTGACATACAAATTTAGAAAGAAGCTTAAGAAATTAACTTGTTTATATTTTCTATAATAAAAAATATAGTCTTATTTCAGTGAAATAGAACTAAGTTTCTTCAAAGGATCATGAGTATTGAATAGTGAACTGTGCCAATGGTTAAACTCATATTTGTCCTAATATAGAAACTTAAAATTCTTGTCACTTAATTTGTATTCTATACCTTAGAAACTGTTTTTGTAAACCTTGGAAACTGAAACATGTTTTTTAAATGTCCTGGTACATTGTGATATTACTTTTCTTAAAAATAGGCCACAAAGTTCTTGCATATCGCTGAATAATGTTTAATAAGCACTTCAACACTTAAAAAAAAACAATCTTAAGAAAAACACCAAAATGGCCAAAATGTAGGAGCATTTTTGTAATAGAATATTGTTCTTTGTCTTCAAATACAATGTTTACCTTTGTATAAACGTTCAAAATACATAAATATATAAAGAGTAGCAATCCTGGACCTCCTGCAGAGTGCTTGTTAGAAGAAAAATGCCTAGTGAAATAAAGTCTTTGTTTTTGATTTACAAGACTAGTTTTAAATTTCTTGCATTTGTCTCTGATTTATTGTTTAAATAATGCAGAAAGAAAAGTAAGAAAATCTTTTTTTGTGTTTCTTATTCTGAAACTCCTATAATATCATTATTTTTGTACTGCAAAAATACTATTCTAACCATTTTTTTCTCAGTCAAGGACAATATACATAACACACAGTTTGGGCACATTTCATGGGATGAATATTCTGGCAATAGTGCCTGATGAAACGCTAACACTTCAAGGGCTTCCTAAAGCTTAACAGAGCCAGACAAAGTGAATCCTGAGGGGGGGGAGGGGAGATCATTCCTCAAGAGAGATGATATCACAGAGAAGGCACACTTCTTAGGTCTCATCAGATGACATTGTTTTATCCCATTCTGCTGGCATGTGTGGGACAGGCTGCAACCATGGAATATAGGTAGTATTTTTGTCATTAATGATTTCAACACTGTTTTTCACATGTGTCAGAATATTAGTATTGGTTGCATAAAAATGATTTATGACAGCAGAGCCATTGTAGGAATATTCTCCAAATTGATTTTTATCTTAAACAAATTAGACAAGAAAGCCTGATATGTTACAGTCACACTGATGTGTTCCCTGGAGTCTTATTCTCACACTTCTTATTTTAATTTAGACTGCCCTCTATACATTCCTTGAGCAAGGAACAACTTGTGTGGTCTTCTTCTTTCTTTCAGGATGAGGTCTTTTAAGAATTACAATATTTGAATTGTTAAACTATGATATCCCTTGATCTCCCTATAAGAAATCAATGAGTTCTTTTTGTTTTTGGTGTCTCTGTTTTTGGGTGACCCTATACCAATTGATTGGATTCATAACTCATGTCAAATTAAAATAGTTATTTCAACACAGCTTGCTGAAATATGAAAATCTAATCACTGTTGTTTAAAAATAATAGTTTATGGTTTAGCATTACTTCAAAATTAAGGTACTTTTATTTAACAAGCCCCAGGTAAAATTGAATCATGGGAATACCATGATATGAAAAGCTAGGTCATAAGTAGCTGCATTGTTTTATATAGATATGCAGCAGGCAGTTGATATAAAAGATGAATAAATAACAAATGTTCTTAATTAATATTTCAGAGGGCTTTAGATTAAATTTGAAATTAAGAAACATAAGAAGTCAATTATAACTCATTTTGCTCCTGCTATCAGGAAAACAGTATGGACACGAATGTGAACTCAGTTATCTGATGATCTTTTTTTCCTACAATAGACATCTATATAGAAACCAGTTGTATATATCTGTCTGTCTGGAACAGTATAGATGTTTAGCTTGGAAGGAAGGAAGGAAGGAAGGAAGGAAGGAAGGAAGGAAGGAAGGAAGGAAGGAAGGAAGGAAGGAAGGAAAGGAAAGGAAAGGAAAGGAAAGGAAGGAAGGAAGGAGCTACATCTGCTGAGGAATGACGAACTGTTGTCACATGAGACATTACAGCTGAAAGACACACTGATGGATCTGGGCTGCTGAAAATTTCCTCTGCAGCAAAACAAAAAATCTTAAATTATCCATATGTACTCTGGACAGCTGTGGTGTTTTTGTGAATAGATGGCAGAAACTGATGTATTTGCAGTCTCTTCTGTTGCAAACAGCTGGGAGCCACAGGATTATTCTGAATTCTGAATTGTTAATTAAGCCTTTTATAGTCTCAAAATTTCATCACACCTCATTTTTTAATCACTTTGGAGTTTACTTTAAAAAACAAAATAAAAAACCCTTCTTGTTAAAGATTGAAATACTTCAGAACTGCAACTCTGGTTGCATTTTCTAGGTGAATTCTTTAATCTATTAAGAAAGGAAAATACAAGTTTAAATTTTGTAAGAATTTTCTTTTTGGAATATGCAGCAAAGGAATGATTTCAGATGATTACTGTTGGCTTTGGAAAGTTTTAAATAAATTAAGAGCACATGTGGATTTGATTTAAGACTCTGACTTTAATGGAAATTATCCTTTGCCTTCTGAAAATTCTCTTGTTTATACTTGGAAACTAATAAGATGACTTTGAAGGTTGGACATTAGAAGGCAGCAGAGGCTTAACTTAAAAAGAAATATTTATTAAATGGATGCAGGAAGTCTTTGAGTTATTTAACTCTATACTGGCATTAGAAGGTGTTATTGAAGAGGAACAAACTCCAACTGATAATTTGATAAATGATGTTATGCACAGGAATTTTCTCAACTAACCTGGATAAGGTTAGAAAAAGTCAGTGGCAGGGTTGTGTGTGTGTGTGTGTGTGTGTGTGTATGAATTGGCTTAATTGTTTTATGACTATGTAAGGACTTTAAACTGATGCCTCGTTTAATACCTTTCACTGATTCCCCTATACAAGTGGATTTAAAAATTAAAAAATAACATACAAATTATAAAGAGCAATGTGGATGATTTTTTTTAATTGGATTTACATAAGGAATTTGCTAGAAATACTATATTGGAATTTGCTAGAATTGCTATAATGGAGTTACAAAAGAGGTCTGACAAAGATGACAATTTTGATAAAAGAGAAAAAAAGAGTATGAGAAAGCAAATGTTAGAACTTTCCTTAAGGAATTTAAAGACTGTTGGGAGAAATAAGAAAGAATATAAAATATGATTATTTGATCAAGATTAAAATAATGGCTTGCTAGTGATGTTTCATTGTTTTTCTCACTGGGACTAGACTGGCAATTTGAAGACAGGAAATATGAGGAATTTGTTTAAATAGAAATGGAGATATAAATTTTAAAAATGATGTTTTTAGTAAATAAATTATGTAATACTTATGTTGTTATTTCTGATAATACTTACTGAACTTTTGCTCATTAATATGGAGATATGAAATTTTAGAGATGGGCTTATAAAGAATGGGATGAAGTATGGGATGAAGAGGTGATTGATTGTATTTTAAGATAAGTTGTTAATGTTGATTATATTTGTTGGGATTGAAGAAGGTTGTGTCTTTTTCTATTTGTCTGTTTTCTTTTTCTGCATTTTTTAATTTTTTTAAAAAGTATTTCTTAAAAGGTAATTCTGTAGTTTTATAAAAAAAATAAAAAAGGAAGGTAACAAAGGGTATATTTAGCTCACTACCTTTGTCTCCTCCACCAGTTCTTCTTTTGAACACTGGTTTGCTTCCTCATAATTTTCACCTTTAAAGTTTTAAAATGTCAAGTGTTGACTTTAAATTTTAAAGATTTTAGAAAGATAAATTAAATAGATAGAAAATAAATTTGGTTTGTCTTGAGAAATCTTTCTTGTTTTGTTTTGGGGTATACCTCAGCCTTTATCTCAATCACTTTAACATGATCAGAAGAAACTAACCCATCTCTTTCATAAAAAAATAGTTTTTTTTAATGGCAAGAGAAATTAATTCCACATCATCCAAGTACCACATCAGATTTTTTCATACTCTGCTTTTCAGTTGAAACCCAGCTGCAATTGTCATACTGAAATATTGTGCATTTAAGTATTTTTATCATTGCTAAATGTTCCCTTATGATTTACATGTCCAGCTGTGTCAAAAGCATGTGTTATTAGGAGACAGGAAGTGGAGGAGGGTTTCTTAAAATAATGTAGTGGGAATGAGAAAAATATTTTTAAAAAGGGAAGAAAGATGTAATTGTTGGTATTCAACTCCTAATGTATTCAGTTTCATGTTTAATAATTGTTTCAACACTTTTTCGTTTAATTCTTATGTAAAGTCATACAGAGATATAATTTTAGCCTTCTTTTGCAACTTGACGTAGATTGTTGTTTTTATTTTTACAAGCAGACTAAGTATGTAAAAATAGTTACCCTGATAACTTTGATGCTGAATCAATAGAGACTGCTCAGGAATATACACTGAGAATACAATGAAAGATACCATCATTCATAAAATGAACCAAAGTACTGCTTTTAAAAATAAACAGTTTTATGTATATATAAACATTGGTCTGGTTCAACCACATGCAAATACAGCTTTGTGGGGTGAAGTAGCTACTGCAAATTGTAAACCACCATATTATATAAACCAAGTTGGAGTGGGATTGGGGAAGAGAGGTGGGTGATGCTGCAGCATCTCTGCAATCAGTTATAAGGGTGAATGATGGGGGATTCTTCAGCAGCTGTAATTTTGAAAAAGGGTCCATTTGTCATCTTCACGCTACTAAATCCATATCTTGATGACTACGTGTATTTGCTTTGATGCTTATTTACAGCAAAAAAAAAAAAATGCTACCAGACTAAAACTCTTATTTTAACTTATGTTTTGTAACATGGTATTTGGTAAATTTGAGTATTCCATACATTCATATAGAGTTTCTAGGAATTAATTCATCTTCTGTTAGAATTTGAAGACTGAATAAAGTGTGTTGGGAAGAGAGGGAATACTAGCAAACAAAGAGTCTTAGTATCTATCTTGGGCAACTCATGACTTATAAGCAAGCCTTGTTTACAAAAAATATAAATAATATAAATAAAATAATATAAATTTGTCATAGAAAGAATGATCTGCAATGAGTCACCAGGCAGGAATCAGAAATTTGATTGTTACGCTGGGAAAATAGTGATTTTGAGCAGAATCACTGGGAGATAAGAGGATTTGTCTTTTACACCTCTTCATCTATAAAACAATAACAAAATTGGAAGGGACTGTGGATGTCTTCTAGTCCAACCCCTGCTCAGACAGGAAACCTTATACCATTTCAGACAAATGGTTGTCCAATCTCTTCTTAAAAATTGTTGTTGGAGCATTCACAGTTTCTGGAGGCAGGTTGTTCCACTGGTTAATTGTTCTAACTGTCAGGAAGTTTCTCCTTAGTTCTAGGTTGCTTCTCTCCTTGATTAATTTCCATCCATTGCTTCTTATCCTGCCTTCAGGTGCTTTAGGGAATAGATTGTCTCTTTCTTGAGAGATATTGGAACACTGCTATCATGTCAACCGTGGTCCTTCTTTTCATTAATTTATACATATCTAATTCCAGCAATTGTTCTTTATGTATTTTAGCCTTCAGGACCCTAATCATCTTTGTTGCTCTTCTCTGCACTCTTTCTACAGTCTCAATATCTTTTTTACATTGTGGTCATCAAAGCTGGATGCAATATTCCAAGTGTGGTCTTCTATCCCTCTGTTAATGCAACTTAGGACTGCATTGGCTTTTATGGCAGCAGCAGCAGCACACTGCTGGCTCATATTTAGAATAGAATAGAGCTGGAAGGGACCTTGGATGTCTTCTATTCCAGGTCCCTGCTTAAGCAGGAAAACCTATACCATCTCAGACAAGTGACTGTCCAGTTTCTTTTTAAAAACCTCCAGTGATGGAATATCCACGATTTCTGAAGGCAAATTGTTCCACTGGTTAAGAACTTTCTTCTTAATTCCAGGTTACTTCTCTCGTTGATCCGTTTCCAACTATTGTTTCTTGTTCTGCCCTGTGATGCTTTGTAGATTAATTTGACCCCCTCTTCTTTGTGGCAGCCTCTCAAATACTGGAATACTGCTATCATATCACCCCTATTTCTTCTTTTCTTTAGACTAGCCAAACCCAAGTCCTGCAGCCATTCTTCATACTGTATGTTTAGTCTTCAGGCCTTGGATCATCTTAGTTGCTCTTCTCTGAATTTTTTTTGAAGATCTCAACATCTTTTTTGTGGTATGGTGATCAAAATTGGTTGCAGTATTCCAATTACTAGGGTTTTATAAAGCGGTACTAATACTTCACGTGATCTTGATTCTATGCCTCTGTGTATACAACCCAGGATTGTATTAGCTTTTTTGGCGGCGGCTGCTGCACATTGCTAGCTCATAGTCAAGTGATCATCCACTAGGCCTCCAAGGTCCCTCTCATAGTTACTATTTCTGAGCCAGGTCTCACTTAATCTGTACTTATATCTTTGATTTTTCCTGCCTAAATGTAAACCTTTGCTTTTCTCCACATTAAAACTCATTTTGTTGGATAGGGCCCATTGTTCAAGTTTGTCAAGATCTTTTTGAATCCTGAGCTTGTCTTTTGGGGTGTTGGCTATTCTTACCAGTTTAGTGCCAAGTGAAAATTTGATGAGTTCCCCTTCTGTTCCCTCATCTAAATCATTGATGAAGATATTGAAGAGTACTGGGCCTAAAACAGAGCCTTATGGTACCCTACTGCTTTAAGTGATTGTCCAGTAGGACTCCAAGATCCCTCTCATAGTTACCACTATTGAGTCAGGTACCACGTATACTATACCTGTGCATTTGGTTTTTCTTGCTAAATGTAGAATCTTACTTTTTTCACCATTGAATTTCATTTTGTTAGACAGCACCCAAATGTTCAAGTTTTTCAAGGTCCTTCTGTATGTTAAGTCTGTCTTCTGAGTGTTGACTATTCCTGCCAGATTGGTATTGTCTACAAGTTTGATGAGTTTTATTTAGCCTTTATTGTTGGCCCTTCTATAATATCTTTATTAAAGGGAAAGTTTGCAAACTATAATCTTTTTACACGGTGTTTTTTTTTTTTTTTAAATCTTCCCTTTCCTCTTTTCTTTGGTCATTTTTCAAAATTGATTTTATTAAAGTTTAATGAAAGGGATAATTTTCCATTTCTTTCTCATTGGCTCATATACAGTAACAATATTATTATTATTATCTGATACTAATTTTTTACTAATTTTTGCAGGGGGTATGCGCAGAGAACCATATTGTAATATTTGGCCCCTCATCAATTGAATTTGTGTATTTTATTCTTCTGAGAACTGATATTATCTGAGATTAGTCGCTGGCTTGCAGTTTCTTTACTTATTAGGTAACATCTTCAGTGCTAGAAGGGATGGGTTCCTTCTCTATTTATATACAGTAGCTTGCTCTGTCAATGTTGGTGGCACTATTGCTTTCTCCATGGTAGTTTCCTGGTCAAGGTATTGATTATTGCTTGTTTGTCAAGTATTAATTCTGGTGTTAATCCCATTCCTATACTGAACTGCATTTTATATGTATAGCTCACAGCTGTGAAAGAATCCTACTGTCAAGCCTTATAGTCATTATTGAGATCACATAAGGAACATATCAGAAAGAAGGGGCTCCAAGGTTGCAAAGCCAGTAAATTAACCACCCTATCTCTGTTGAGAGAATGAATTGCAGACTTTTGGAAAAAGCACCCAGGATGTTAAGCTTGATATTATATCAACGGAACAATTGTCATTGTTTATATACTCACACTGAAATAGATGATATATTAAGAAATTGCTCAGTCAGTAATAGCTTCTTTGAGCTGATCGTCATCATTACATTATGTTAAATGAAATAAAACATCTTGCAAAAAGTCCCATGGATAAATATATCTATGATTAGAAACAAAAATATTAGATGTTAGTTGTGATACTTAGAAGCAGATATCTTGGATTTATCAGGCAGAATTTGTGGGAGTTGATGGTAAAATCTTTTTGGGATTAATATGATGCACCCAGGGCCTCCTGCTTGACCACAGAACCAGTGACCTTATGAACAGGCCAACAGTGATGGAACCAATCTGATTTCTAGAGGAATGATGTTACAAAGGTTCAGTTCTATGAATGAAAGGTCTTGGACCCTGGCTGCCAATACACCTTGGTAGATGGGAACCAGGCAATGCCTTTTCTAATGAGATAGATAGAAACAATATAAAGGAGAGATGATACCATAAGAAACCGGTTGGGTTGAATTTGGAAGTCTTATTAAACTATAAATCAGAAGAGTAAGTTTCATACATTTCATTTTTTTGGTAGTCTTGATTAAAAGCCAAGATAGAGCTTCTGGAAGACACATGTGCTTCCCAATGGTAGTATTAGATTCACAACTGTTCTAGAAACAACAGGAATTATGAACTTTATTTTCCTGCCAGGCAATTGCATGAATTTAGTCTGACAAAAGCAGAGAAAACTTTTAGAAATTCTTGCTGCAGCTAGCATGTATGAACATGTCTGGAACGCTTCACTCTTCAGTTTTGTCAGAAGGAATAAGGCACACAAGTATGGGATGATGATGGTGTGGGACAGCTAGGAGGAGTAACCTGATATTGTTGAAAGGATATCATAAGCAGAGACAGCTGACAGTATTTTGCAGAAAGGGAGAAAAGCAATCTTGCCAAAAAATAATTTGTGCAGAAAAAATAGTCTGGGGTAGAGTTGAAGCTTCTATCCAAGTATAGACTCACACTGGAATCTCTAAAAATAAAAGAAAGCACAATTAAGAACTGGTAGGCATTAAGAAATACTACTTAAAGTCTGAAACTGAAACTAAGTTTCAGTAGTTGAAGGAATCTGCCGTACAAAATTACAGAATCAGTAACAAATACTGGAAGAGCCAGAATCAGTAGGAATATAAAAAAACCCCTCAGTATTCAAGGACAGGGGTCCCTAACCCCTGGTCCATGGACCAGTACCAGCAACTGGGCCGCAGAAACAAGCAAAGCCTCATCCGTGAGATGCAGGCAGCACACAAAACCATGCACCCTCCGGTCCATGGAAAAACATCTCTCCACGAAACTGGTCCCTGGGGCCCAAAAGGTTGGGGACCTCTGTTCAAGGAGACTGTTTATTAGGCCAGTTCCCCCCCCCCAAAAAAACCAAGCAACTCACTGGTTTCCTGCTGTTTTAGCTTCCCACAGTTATTCAAATTACAGGAAGTAACTTTCAACCACAAAGAGTGTACACCTGAGATGAGAAGCTCTAGCAAGTACCTGGTAAATGGATGCATATAAAAAAACCATAATGCATGTAGTGAGGGTTAAGATGAGGCACACACTACTTTTTTTTATAATGCTGTGTGCATTCTAAATACAATGTTTGATCTAGTTTTCTCTCACTTGATCTGGAGAAGTTGTCTGTCAAGGGAGCTTTGCTTCTAATATCCTTCTAATTAGAGCAGTAGCTGGACTCTTCTAAGTACGAATAAGAAGTAAAATACAACCAAAGCAGTTAGCTCAGACACTGGCATGCTATGCCATTAGTTAGAGGAAAGAGGAGTCCCAGATTAATTAGTGGATTCAAACAAGAAGTTAATGTCTGCTTTACCTTTTTCTCTTCTTCCTAATTCTCCTATTAGCTTCATTCATGTTTTGCTAACAACTTGCACTTTCTCTGTGTTATCTAGCACTTACACCAGTTTAGGGGGAAATAATAGGGAGAAGGCCATTTACCAAGATATAAGCCACTCTATTAAGGGGATTACTAGTATCTTACCACTGTATCTTAAACTTGAATGGAAGTTTTTATCTGTAATAGCAAAAAAAAAAGATGCTCTAAGGACAGCATCTTACTTATGCTTTGAGTTCAAAGTGGGTGAAATGGAAACACCAAGGAAAGTGGATAAGAGAGGAATTTCTTTCACTCAGCATATTGGTGGCAACTCACTGAGACACATACTAAACAAACATATTTCAGCTTGTATTTTGTCACACTTAATTCATGGTTCAATGTATTTGCAAACTCAAGCAATTAGGGTAACTCAGTAGCCATGGGTTAATGTCCAGTGCAAATATAATGCTTTTTATTTTTGGTTTTTTTCGTATTTAAGTGAAGAGAAAAGGTATCACTGAATTTGCTGTAGTGAAGATGGCTATGACTCTGGCCAAAATGGAGTGAACTCTAGCTCTCCCTAATTTGCTGTATCATTTGACAGCTATGGCTAAGTAGTTAACATATCATTAGAGTCAAATGTGCTTTAGACCAGGGCTTTTCAATCTTTTCACCCATTGTACCACTTTTAGGATATGGCAACATCCAAGTACCACCAGTCGCCTAGCAAGGTGTCAAAAACCTGATGACAAAAAAAAAAAAAAGGAAAAAAGTGATAAAGTACTGGTAGTCCTCGACTTACAACAGTTCGCTTAGTGACTGTTTGCAGTTACAATGGCACTGAAAAAAGTGCCCCCCAAGCCATAGCCGAGCAAGACAGCGCCCGGCGGCGCTCTTCCTCCTGTCCAAGGTTTTCATTGTTATGAGCATTTCTGTTGAGGATTGGCAGCAGGGGTGGGGTGGGGGTGTTTTGGTTTTTATTCCCCCTGTTTGCTGGGTGGTTGCAGCAGGTTTTGGTCACTTTACATGACCCTGGGACACTGACCGTCATAGATATGAATCAGTTGCCAAGCATCTGAATGTAACATTCCAGCTGATTGGCACTTCTTCTGGGCTCAGCAGAAGCGTCAGGATCAGTGCTGCTTTCCAGCTGATTGGTGTTTCTTCAGGGCTCAGCAGAAGCACCAGGATCAGCGCTGAGCTCCAGCTGGAGCCTGGCACTGATCCTGGCACTTCCACTGAGCCCTGACAGCCCTGAAGAAGTGCCGATCAGCTGGAAAGCGGCACTGATCCTGGCGCTTCCACTGAGCCCTGACAGCCCTGCAGCTCCAGCCATCTCTCGCTCAGGCTTGTGCGGTGCTACCACTGGTTCAGCTCATTCCCCTCCCCCGCTACCATTTTTCTAGGATGGTCATGTACCACCTGCCAGGTGCCAATGTACCACAGGTGGTACCCGTACCACTGGTTGAAAAGCCCTGCTTTAGACAGAGTGTAAACATACTTTTGTTTCTTCAGGGTGCTGATGATTTCTGCATCATAAATTTCAGAAAGAAAAAATGTTAGGAAGATTAAGGCGCATCCACCCATCGTTTATCTGTACATTTTAAAGGTCGTTATTATGTTGCTAATAGTTTTTTTTAAATAATAATCTTATTCTCAAAGACTGTATACACACACACGCACACATGCATACACATACATGTATACACACATGCATACATGAAATGATGCAATGAAAACATCTTTAAACCATTTTTCTTTATTTGATTACCACCATTTAGGTTTTTTTTTAGTGAAAATGAATATACATTTTTTTATTGTTAAAGTCCATAACTGATCTTTTGTTTTTCCTTTTATAAGGCTCAAAAGTCAACCCATTCATTGTTTTGATTCTACAGATTAGTGAAATTTGTGGAAGAAGTTAGAAGCTACTTTGTTAAATAAACGAATAGGTTGGTTCTCATGTAACAATCATAAATTATATTGGAATCTCTGTGAATCAGATCTAGCACTTATCATTATTGTGCATTCTAGATTTTCAGAAAAGGAAATGTAGGTCTCATTTCTGTGATTGCTGTGACTCTTTTTCGAAGAATGTTACTGAATTGCAGGATACATCTGATCAGAAGATCCATGACACTATTTTTGCTGATGATTAAAAAATGAATTTGAAAATGTTAAAAAAAACTTTAAATCATATTACATTGAAATCATAACATAGTAGCTTGTTTGCAGGAACTATTTTTCTTTCCTAGTAGACATGTTAGAATTCCATAATTAGAACTGTCCATATTAAATTCCATTATGCCCACAGAATATTTAGCTAACAACTAAAAAAAGAAAGTCAATAAATTATCATCTTTATGTAGGTGGATCATACTAAAATGCACTCTATATTAGGTGCATAATTCATTCCACATTAGAATCCTTTTCTCCTTTCCACTAAATATTTTGAACATTAGGGAGTTATTTTTAAAATTAGTTTTCTGTGATCATAATATAATTTGACATGTACTAGCAGTAAGATTATTAAAACCATTTTTAATTCCTTAAATTGTATTAAGTATGTTTGATATTCTTACATTTTAAGCAAAATACTTAAGAATAAATTATGAAGCCAGAGTTATACATAAAACCAATCACAATCACTTTCATTTCCTGCTGGATGCTTTCTCAACTAAGGCTGGTTATGTAAATAAGAGTGTGGTTGGCTAGTTTGTGGCTCAATATTGTATGATTTAGTCTATCTCTTCTCCCTCCAAATTATACCTACAGTAAAGCACAAGGCTTCTGCCAGCTTAATACTACATCCAAGCCAAGAAAACATTTAAAAATTCTGATTTTAGAGAACATTTGCCTCTTTTCAGACAAACTAATATCCTTTGGCAAGCACATTTAGTTGGAAAAGGAGAACAAGATGAAGATTAGAGTGCTTTGTATTGTCTTTTCCGGGACTACTACAGCGAGAAATGATAAATTTGATATTATAAGGAAACAAAGGGTGAGCATTCCTAAGACTGTGCATTCAACTCTTCCTGTAGGCCAGAACAGGAAACAGAAGCCACAAGTTTGGCCAAATTACTATTTTAATTATTATATTAAGGTAACAGAATCTTGAAAGTACTTTAAAGGTTTTTCCTTCTCCCCCTTTTCTGTTCTCTAATACTTTTTCTGTTTTCCAGGCTTAAAGAATGCTGCTTCAGATGCTTAATTTATCCAAGATAATCTCTATAAATTTGCATTATTAGGGAAAAGGAAAAAAGGCATATAATTACATAACATTGCAGAGCCATGGAGTAAACCTGTGCTATTCCTTGAGTTAATTAACAATGTGGTTAATCTGTCTTTCAATAACTCATCAATGTTTCATTGGAATATCTTTTCAGAAACAATCAAAAGTAATTTTTTGTACAGGCCCAATTAAGTTATCTTGTCATTGTCCTCTATACCATTAACTTCAAGTATCAGTTATTGAATTTATTGATTTATTATTAATTATAGCTTCATTTTTGGATTTCTGAAATACATGAATCTGATACCTTGAAAATGTCAATTTGCAATGCTATTAGCCCCTTGAAAAAACGCAATTTGCAATGCTATGTTCTGCATATCTAGTAAATATATACAATTATAGTTTAGTATGTTCTATAAAGCTAGGCAATTGAGCTATAATTAACTGCTATAATTACAAGCAGGAAATGAAAAAAATGTTTTTTTCTTATCGTATATTTATTAGGTTTGTATCCTGCCTTTCATTTAGGTAGTCAAGGCATGCATAATATTTGGCAGTCCCGTATTTTCCCAACAACAAATAGGGTGTGAGATGGATTGGTCTGGGACAAAACAGAACACAAGTTACCTAGTGAGCTTCTGTGCTAATCTGTTTCAGTTCGAGTCCAGTGCTTTAACCACTATACCACACCATTGTTCATTGCAACAGATTTATGGAGATAGCACTGAATATTCAAAACTAATATCTTGTGAGGCATCATGATTGATGTTAAATTGTTGCAATTTTAACTTTTGTACATTGCTCACAGTTACTTTTGGAAAATGACCAACCGTACCCATTGAAATGAAGGTCCATCATCCTGGGGGTGGGATGTTGAAGAAGTTCATAGAAGTTTTCTCTGTGTAGTTCTCTCTCTACCTTGATTTCAAGAAAATGAACTGGTTCATGAGAGGAATTCACTTCCACACAAGACCTTTTCTACTGTCTTAAAACCAGTTCACGTGGTGTTGTTAGGCTTTGAGAAATGAGATTTTATTCCTCCTAACTTTGCTTCTGTTTATTTGCAACTACATTAAAACTGGTGAAAGGAGATTTTTTCCTGTTTTGAAATGATGCAATTCTGCATAGCATGGTTAGATGTTTCTTTTTGATGGTGTCCTTTGCTTCACACTGCTTCCTGGATTCAAGGCAATTATTGTACTTTGTCTCTCACTGTCACTATCAATTTCCTTACCCTGAAAACTTCATATTTCTCTTGCTGATCTGTAGACATTGTTTGGCATCTTCTTTCCCCCCATGGTTATAGCTGTTAATATCTGATTTCAAAAATTTAAAGAAGCTGTCTTTTCATCATGAAAATTTCCTGGGGCAGAATGAAGCTCTCTTTCTTAGTAATCACTCAGATTTCCTGGACCATCTAGGAATGAGGTTATTCTGGTAATTCCAGAAGATGACATCTCAGGGAATGTGCACAGTGTGCCATTTTTCACTCTATTAGATAGCAAAATGGCATACAGATTGATGATCTGTGCATATTCTTAAGCATTTCAAAGTCAGAAGAAATGAAAATAATTACAGGTCCTCGCTGTTTTGTGAGGAAAGGTGGCATGTAAAAGTGCTCCAAATATCCCTGATGGACAAAAATGGATAATGACAGCTTAGCTGCAGAACAATATCTCAAAAAGATAGAACTGACTTCATCTTTATGGTCCTTTGGATAAAGGTGAAGACTTCTTTATTCCCTTTATGTGTAGGACAGTCGGAAAGGAGGAAAGAGGAGAGGTTGTGGGTAAGAGGGGGAGGAAGGAAGAGGGAAGTAGGTAGGAAGGCTGAGGGAGTGAGGGTGGATGCAGGGGGGGAGGACGCCGATCATTTCTGAAAATTTATTGAGTAGGTTTTCTTTTTTGTTCTTTAATGAAATGCACCATATTTGTATTATTTGTTTATATGTTTATTTGAAAAATTAATAACATTTGTAAAATGAAAAAAAATATGCTTTGTGATTTGTGCCTTTGAATTTACAATTTGTACTTGTATTTTTATGTTTTATTTGCTTTATGAACCAAAGAGTTGTGTTAAAACATCAAAAGGCAATAAATTTATTTATTTGATTTCTAACCTCCCTTTGGCACAGGAACTCAGAAACGTGTATTATAGTCTGCTCTATATTTCCCCATAAGAGCAACCCTGTGTGAGCAAAAGAGGCTGTCCCCAAACCACTTAATGAACTTCCATGTCTTCCACGTGTCCCTCATGTTAGTTCAACACCACAACAACTACACAATTGATTTGCTTCTCTGAGCTGCAGTTCTCTAATTATTTTCTCACTCTGAGAGCAGTATTTGCTTCAGTCAATATTTCAGGGAAACATTTTAAAAGCTACTTGCAATGAATTCATCCATGTGTTATTCTCACAAAGCTTGAATCATAACGTTTAATTCTATCAAATTCAGGGAATTGTTTCTCAATTTCTTACTCATGAGGCAATTCTTTAGTTTTCCACAGAGTGCAAGCTTAGTGAGGCATACTGGAAGAGTTTACTGATTCAGCTAGATGAGGCATAGCAGCTTGAAAGAGTCTGCACACTCAGCAGGGCCAGCCTTAGCACTCCACAGAGTGTAAGCATGGAATAACACTTCATTATAGCAATAGCTTTGAGGCATTTGTTCATGTTTTTGTTTCTATTCACTAGGAAAGAGCAGACTGTAAAATCTTCAGAGGAGTAGCAAATAATCATGATTTCTATTTTTAGATACATAAAAAGAAAGGAAAACATTTTTCACTTCTTTATTTTTTCCATAATTTTAAACATTGTTAATTTAAAGCACACATAATTGAAGTTATTACAATATTTTCATTTATAATGCTTGTAAGGAAGATCGTAGTCACTAGATGTTCAAGTAATGGAATAATTAGGACTTGGGAATATATTTTTAGGAAGAAGAGAAAATGATCTTAAACTTTACTGAAAAAAATACCAAAAATTGGTTGTGGATGTTCTCTATTATGTATGAAGCACTTTATGATGCTGATGCTAAACAAAGCAGTATCACATGCTTCACCCAAACCAAAATCTATTTCACATTGAATTTGTAATGGCTATATTTATAACATTTAGGGCCTAACATATTTTTTTTTGTTCATCAAATTAGCTCTTTCTTCTCAGTACAATAAAGGTCATATAACAAAAAAAAAGTAATCGTATGGATTGAATTTTCTATTTTCACTACATATTGAGACAAAAATCTAAATAATTGATGGATTTTCTTAATCAAAAATTAAAGTTATGCTGGCGTATTGTAATTATTAAATGTTACATATCCTTTGATTTCTAAAAAAAAAAATCCTTAGATGTAAGACTATTCCAAACTACTGCTTTATTATTGTTATACCAAATTGACAAATAGGTATGTATTACTAACTAATATGTAGTGTTGACTGGTCTTAGTTCTTGCTACAGAACTCATTTATGTTTTTATACCATTATCACAATAAGGCTTCATTTTTTATAATGATGAATAAATTGTTGAACCGTGGACTGAATTCTTAACTATAGGTTTAAAATACTTGATAATTAGTAAAATGCAAAACATTATTAAAACTGAATTAAAATTCATTGTTGAAGATTTTAATGGCCTGTTACAAGACATACAGTAAAACGTTTTTAAAAAGAACATTTTGTTCTATTATTTGTACCAGTGTAGGCAATATATAAGTCAGTATGTAGCAATAGTTATCTATGACATGATATTTCAATAGTTGTGAAAGAATAATTACTAGTAATTTTTTACTATTGGTTGTTTTCCCGATAGAATAACTTTTTTCATATTTCAGATTGCAGTCTTATTGAACATAATGTCACTTGTTATGAGCAACATACATAGTTAGTTAGTCCATGAATCTATTTAAATGTACATTTTACAATATCAGTGTATTCTTAATACATATCTAGGAAATAACTTAGCAAAAGCTCATGCTTATGATAAAGACAAGCTTCTTAAAAAGCTTGCATGTGCATGCATGTATATCTGTGTGTATATGTGAGTATATGTGTGTTATTCATTAATATAATTAATTACATTAATCCTTAGATAGTTATTGATAGTATAATCAATTCTGAACAAAAGTAGTTATTGTTACTATCCTTCTGGAATTGCTGACTTTTTTCTTTGACAAATGGAAATTTAGCAGTAAAGATTTTTCCAGAATTGATTATTAAAGTGGTAAGTTTCTCTTCATGGTTATATCTTGAAAAGCTTCATAATTTATTTTTTCATACCTTACTGCTTTTAAGAGAATCAGAACTGAGGCAATGAAATGTTCACACTCTTAGGAGGAAATTGACTTGAATGCAAAAAGAAAACTGACTTTTAAAAATCTGTTGCATTGTTCTTGCTTAATTATTTCAGAAGTAGGCTTACAGTTTGCAGTGTAAATAATCATATTAAATGATAAACAGATTTGAAGTATTTTATTACATTCATTGGACTTCAGCTTAATGCATAGTTAATTGGGATTTCAGTTCTAATTTCTAGATTTCAGCCTGGACATCTCAAAGTTTTGGAATAATATAACAGTAAAAAACATTGCCTTGGACTTGTTTATCATCCCACTAACTTATTTATGTATAGCAAATTCATGTGATAGCAAATTATATGGATCCTCACCGTTTTTATTTTAAATCATATTTCTTCTCAAGATTCTGAAAAAAACCTATCAACTGCTACCTGAAACACCTGTGGAAGTTGGGTGTTGAGTACCCGTTTCCCTTTCCACAGCCAACGTAGGCTGTTGATTTTGAATCCCAGAATGCATTTCCCATTCCTCCCCCCCCAGAGGAGACTGAGAAGGAACCATAGGCGAGTCCCGCCTCACACGTAATTGATCAATGTGGCGGCGAAGTATGCGGCCGTCTGTCAGGGACACCTCGTAGGACAGAGGCCCCGAGACTTTGCAGACCACAGCCGGTACCCAGAGGTGGCCAGGCCCGTAATTCCTGGCCCAGACAGGATCACCTTCACGTAGGACCCGTGGTGGGTGTGGCTGAGACACCTGTGCAGCTACACGTTCCGGATGCAGCCTGTCCAATTTAGTCACGAGCTGACGACCCCAGCGGAGTTTGGCCGGGCACTTACCCGTGGCAGTGCACGGAGTAGTACGATGTGCTAAAAGAAAGTCAGCCAACCTGTGATGCCAGTTATCGTAAGTCAGCTTCTTGAGGGCGTCCTTGGTGACGCGGACCATCCGTTCAGCCAGACCGTTGGTGGAAGGATGGAAGGGAGCCGAAGCAGCGTGGCGGATCATGTTGGTCCGGAGAAATCCCTGAAACTCAGTAGAAGTAAATTGAGGACCGTTATCCGACACTAGAACATCTGGCAACCCGTTTGCAGCAAAAATGTTTCTCAACACTTGAATAGTCTTGGCAGCTATGGTAGAAGACACAGGCACGACCTCCAGCCATTTGGAATGGCTATCAACAACAACCAGGAAGAATTGTCCCTGAAAGGGCCCAGCGTAATCTACATGTATTCTAGACCATGGAGTGTGTGTTTCCTCCCACCTGTGTACAGGGGCCTGGGGCATTTCAGGCCTGGACTGTTGGCAGGTATGACATCCATGTACTTGGGACTCGATGGCCCGGTCAATGCCAGGCCACCACAGATGGCTGCGAGCAAGCGCCTTCATCCTTACAATTC
>NW_015389865.1:25585-35968 GCF_001527695.2 Protobothrops mucrosquamatus
TTCCCTGCAATTTCACTTTAAGTGTTAGCTTCTTTTTAAGGGGTTTGTGTGTGCCTATTCTTAAAATGTTCCGGCGTGTTGCACAGAACCCCACCCTGTTTTGGCTGGGCACCCTGGTACCTTTCAGATTCAATTCTTCCTTCGGTTGTACCTTCTGTCGACCCAGGCAGACCGCAGCGATGTGGCCCTTCTTTCCGCAAGCTCGGCAAATGGCGGAACGGAACCGACATTCCGCTTGCTTGTGGCGTCCACCACATCCGAGGCAACGAAGCTCAGCTGGGCCCTTGTCTTGACGATCCTTGGACCTTCTCCCAGCTGCTTGGTAAAGCTTGTCCACCTCTTCTTCAGGATCTTCGTCCGAATCCTCATGCACGTCTTCCTTGTGAATAGTGGCGGTCTCTGGAACGTTTCGCTTAGGCTGCATGTTCTTGACCGCCCCACCAGCAGCTTCTTCAGCCGAAACCTCTCGCAGAGCATCTTGGAAGGAAACATCTTCCCTGGCGAACAGTCTCTGCTGTAATTCTGTGTTTCTCAGTCCGCACACAAAACGATCGCGCAGTCTTTCCTCTAAGTCCTTCAAGTCGCACGGTTTAGCTGCTCTTCTCAAGGCCGCAACGTAATCTTTTGCTGATTCTCCAACTCGCTGATCTCTCTGTTGAAATGTGTGCCTCCAAGCCATGACAGATTGCTTGGGCTGGAAGTGTTCCTTTAAAGTTTTCTTGAGGTTGGAGTATGATACCGTTTCCAGCGAGTCCGGGGTGATTAAGCTCTCGGCGATCTCAAAGGCGTCTTGCCCACAAACGCACAACAATGTGGCAGCCTTTAAGCCTTCCTCTCGAATCTGGTTTATGCGGAAATACGTCTCGACTCTTGCCACATAAGATTCCCACCTCTCGGGGTGGGAGACGTCGAACTCCGCTAAATGCCCAACTTTTGCCATGATCGAAGATCAGGTTTCTTCTTCTTCAGCCGCACGCACCCTCCAGCGATTCCGTACTGGCAGGATAACGCTGACTTCCACACCGTTTCTCTTCCGGACTTCTTTGGGTGAGTCTTCTAGTTTTTCCTAGCTGTCGAGACTGAATCCCACCTTCGTCGCCAGTGTTAAGTCCTGAGAATAATGGCGCTTGAGACGAAGCATCTCTAACAAGTCTTTATTGTTTGCTTCCATTCTACGAACAACCAGAGCAGAGGCACGCAGGCCTCTATTTATACCCTCTGATCCCCGGGCAAGTTCAACCAATCATGAGGCGGGCTTTTCCCGCCTTGCGCATGCGCACAAGGCCGGCGCCGCTCAGTCTGGTCCCGGGCAGCTTCTGCAAATGCCCGGGACTCTTGCAACGTCCCGAGCCTGCCTCTTGCAGGCTCAGGACACAACACTCCTAGACATGAAACATCCCTTTCAAGTCACATATCCCTCAATCCTTCATTGAAAAAATAACAGGACTGCATTGCGTTTCTAAATGCTATTTAATTGTTGGGTTTTTCAATTCTCATTCATTTTCTTGGACTGATATATACTTTTATGCTCTTTCTTTTTGTACTGGCATTTATATGTGTATGTGTTGATGTAGATGCAGATGTGTATATGTATGTATATGTATACATACACACACATACACATTCTCATAGAAATTCATTTTTTTATTTATTTCTCTTCTAGTATAAAATCTGTTCATTGATCTAAACATTCCATTAATGCAACTACTATTATAAACCTCTGTTTTGCACAGTAGATGTAATATAAAGCTTTTATAAGATAGAAGGGTTTTGATAATTGCCATAAATTATTTTTATGTTTACCACAAACTATTAGCTATAGAGAGAATTTAATGAAACAGCTTAATATAATACTGCAAAATATTAATTGTGTGGAAAGCATCTAATGTAATACAGTTATTCATTCTCAGTATTAATCAGGCATAACATGAAGAAAACATTACAAATTTTTACAATTGTGAATAAGGGAAAAGCTGTATTAATTGAGTACTGTACCACCAAAAGACAATAAAATATAGGGGGATAATAGGATACCTCATTTCTAGCAATGTAAAGATTGGCTTAATCAGCTATGGTTTTACAAAGTATGGTTCAGGTGGTACTCTTAAATGCACATCTGAAAGCAAGCATGATTTTTTTTCCAGTGGCAATTATTCTTGAGTAATTCTGCAGAATTATGTTTAAACCTTAATGAATAGAAAAAAGGAGTTGTCCTTAGGCTTGCATAAGAGCCACTTTTTTTTTTCTGAAATAGCAAACACAACCTAATGTCTGACATACCATATTACAGAAGGCAGAACAATGCCTCAAACCTATTTGGATTAGGCAGGGAAGCAGCTGGATAAACATCCACATAAGGTGAATGCATTAACCTGCCTGTTTTATTTCTTACAAATGTCACAAGGTTTATGTGGAGATAAGAGACATTCTTGAAAACAGATGTTTCTGGTGGTTGACATTTTGCATTGCAGCAATTCAGATTTTAATTTATTTTTGTAATTAGAATACTTTATTTAAAAGTTAGGGACCTTAGCAGAGATGTGTTCCTATTACACAGGAACTTCTGAAAAGGCAATAGTGCTTAGTAAGTTATTTATGCAGGAATCCAGGATTAAACCTGGTAATAAACAAAGTTTTAATAGTTACCAATGATCTAATGTAGAAAATATTGTACAGTTCTATTTAATCTATTAACTTGAAATAAAAATAATTTCATAAAGTTTAATTTTCAGTTCTTTCAATACATGAAATGATTGTAAATTAAAAGAGAAATAATGATATTTTGTATTCTTTCAATCTTGTTAGTTTATGTTTTTCAGCTTACTCAATTTATTAACACGGGTAAAATATCTAAACAAGTACTCTGGAGCACCATTAGCTACACAAAGCCTTTTGCTTTCATCATATTTCTCACAAAAGATGCCAACAAAAAAATTAATTTGACATGAGGGAATTTATTAAATGTATTGAAAATATAAACATTAAATCCTATTAATATAAATGTAAAGCTTTCCTTGAATGAAATTGGGTTTATCTCTATCCATGGGTTGTTGCTGTTTTTTTTTTTTTTTGCATAATTCAAGAGTTTAGTCCACAAATGCAAAATTAGTGACCTACAGATGATTAGATATTGCAAACCACTGACCATTTGGCTGGGTTTGATGGACATCCAACAGATTTTCTGTCTGCTCTGCAGGTTCTACTTTCTGTCAGCAAAAGTCCCATTGCAGTTTTAGAAGTCTGTTGACAATACTTTAGTGTGTGTGTGTGTGTGTGTGTGTGTGTGTGTGTATGTATGTATGTATATATGTGTGTGTGTGTGTGTGTGTGTGTGTGTGTGTATAGTGATAGGAAAAATTAGTTTTGATGAGTTTCTTCAAGTTTCTTCAAATTACTTTGGAGTTTGTACCAGGAAATGGAAATCCTACATCTTTAGTTGGTTGTATCTATTCTAAGAGAGTTATCATTAGTAAGACTGAGAGCTGTTTACATTATTAGAACTTTTGAATGCTTGCCAAAAATGTAGAAAAAACTTGCATTTGCTAAAAATATAATTTTTGTGCCAAATATTTATTCAAAATAATCATCTTTCACTTTAATGTATATACATTCATTTCCTTTTAGTCATATTGCATGCTCATATCTTTTGATACCATTTAGGGTCCCCAAAGGGCTAGGGAAGTTAGAAATAGTGACACTCTCAAAGATACTAATCAATAACTTACTTATCATCTTCTTTCTTAATAGTAATCAGGTCAAACTGTTAGAATAATCATCAAGAGCTTGGCAAATTTAAAATGTTTTGTTATGTCTGCCAAGGTTCAGACATGGCTTGTTGTAAGAAAAGTTTGAGAAGTTTGTCAGTATAATAGACTTAGTTCTAAGCGAAAGTCTACAGAATATTTTTGAAACTAAAAAAAATAGTAATTTGTCGTTGTGTTTATACCTTGTTTGATAAAATCTGTTATGAAAAGGCTGTTCATTGGAATCTCCTACATCTTTTCAGGTGCTGGGAGAAAGCTATGAAGGTAAATCCGATATATCCCTTAATGGGTTGTTGAGGATAGAATGAGTGTACAGTAAGTGGAGCAGATTGTTGCTTGGTAAAATAATGAAGCGGGGAGGCTCAGGGGAAAAACATCTCTTTTTTGATAGATACTGAGGCTGATCATTCCTGCCTAGTGCTAGATGGTTTGTCAACCTATCTCTTATCATAGTTCTGATATGCTTGTAAAAACACTTTCTTATAAGCATATCTGACACTCCAATTACACATTTAGAAATGTAAAATCTATTTCTCACAATAGGATTTACAGAATCATATTCTTTTTATGTGGACAGAGATCTGAAAATGAATCTTTGGATAGAGAACTCTTTTATAAATTATACCACATCCTGGAGGAGATTTTTATGCAAACCCCAGATAATAAGGGACATAACATTGCGCTTTTAATCTTGAGATGGCTATATAATATCCAACATTTTCCTATTCCCTCCTGAGCTGAAGTGGACACTATAATATCCTCTGATGCAATCTCAAAAGTCAATTGTGGATTGTCCTTTCCTCTAAACTAGTCCATGTGTGCCTAAAACAGAGTGTGCACCATCTTCAAATATGGAAACAGACACGGAAAAACAAAGAAAGCCTACCAAAAGAACTCCATACTCAGAAGAAGTTTCCAACCTCAAATTGGTGTGCTAAAGGACACCAATGGACAGATAGTAACCAATTTAAATGATAACCAACAATGATGGAAGGACTGTACTTAAATTCAGCAAAAAACAATAACTAAACTGTCAGGAAATCTGAAGAATGACATAATGGCCAAAAGACTGAAAGTCACTCTGCATATTAAAACCAAAGAAAGAATCAAAGACATAACAGGATGAGGAATAATATATCTAATTTCATATAATAGCAAAATAACCCTTCAGATCAATCATCACAGATTAGAGCTCTACGTGGCAAATTAGAAAAGGGAACAAAATACAAGTCGGTATGTGCTTCAATGTTTACAGAAATATATTGCACTGTATTGAAAATAGAAATCTCAAGACATATTAATGTCTTCAGAAGAAATTTATTCACAAGACAGAATACTACAGTTCAGACAAAGCATGGCAAAATAGATTGGCTCCTGGTTGACAAAGGAGTGAAGTGATGCTGTATAATCTCCCTTATTTATTCAAACTATATGCCGAATATATATTGAAAGAAATTCAATTGGGAAAAAATCAGAATGTACTTAAAACTGGAGGAAGAAACATCAAAAACCATCACTATGCTGATGGCCCTATTCCTGTAGCTAAAAGTACAAATGATTTACAAGCTCCATGAATTTCAAAACATTTAAAGACTAATGAAACTCAAAGAAAAAAAATGGGTCTAAGGTGAAATATAAATAAGACCAAACAAATGATAACAGACAACAAACTATCAAGTTACTGAAGTGGTAAATAACAACTGCCGTTTAGGACTGTCTGTTAGCAGTAAAATAAACAGCAGCCAAGTAGCAGATCAGCACTTAGTTGGCTAACAAGGAAGATGTGGAAAAAGATATTCGGTTGATGTGACACATCTATATGTACAAAAATCTGAATCATGCAGATAGTGGTTTTTCCTCAGTGATATCTTCAGCAGCTAAAGTTGGACTTTGAAAGCATGATTGATATTTTAACTTGGTGTTGGGAAAAAATCTTTTGAGAATAGTATAGCTATGAAGGGTAGTAAACAAATGGATCTACAACAAATAAATGCAGAGTTCTTATTCACACGTGACCAGGCTCAAATGTTAATATTTTGGACACATTTTGTGAAGACCCGTTTCCTTGAGAAGTCTATAATGCTGGGAAAGGTGGAAGAAAAAAGAAGATAACCAGCAGCAAAGTGAATGAACACAATTACAATGGTATATCAAAGATATAAAGGTTGGGAACAGATTTATCTATTCTAGAGAAGATCTATCAGTGTTGTCACAAAATGTCTATTTTGACTTGATGCACATTGTTAATAAAACGTGCAAATAAATTACCAAAATAAGCATCATAAAGGGAGAAATTCTTGAATAATTGTTCCCCTCCCTTGGGAACAAATTATAAACATCTAAAATTCCATTTACCTAACCCATTTGACATGACACCTATCTACTATATATATAAAAAAGCATAGTTAACAGGTAAAATCAGTAGCCAAAGTAAACTTCAAAGGCTTTATTCTTCTTGAAATATATTCATCAGTGTTCAACTAGGAAGGACAATTTATGTGTATGCTTGTTGTTTCTTTTTATTCACATTTTTTTTGTCTAGTTTAGTTTAGTTTTTTATTTTTTTTCCTTTTTCGAGTTTGTATTTTAAAGTTTTGAATAAAAAATAAAAACATTTCTTGAAGTAAAATAAACGGAGAAATTCTTATTTGCAGTCAGAATACATAGATTTTATGCTGCATAGAGTAAATCCATATTAAGAATTTGAATCCATGGTAGAATTTTGTAGATTATCGATATGCAATATACAATTTATTAATGCAATCATATGAATCTGTATAACCACCAGTGTTTATGCACACTTTTATTTAACTCATGTTAGTCACAATATATGCATAACTTATACTGTGTAGTATTTGATTTCTGAACTGACTGAAAAGTTCAAAATATTGGTATAGGTGTAAACTGGTATAGATAAAACATTATTATGAGTACTTATTCATAGAAGTATTTTATAACTTTAAATTCATGCTGCTCTCTAGTGGAGAATACTTTCAGTACAGATGTATTGAACCTGGAAAATATAAATGATAGCATGTTGTGATGCTACTGGCATTATTTCATTATATTTATTTAATGCTTTGTTCTTTCATCCCCCTTTCCTTTGATTTTGTAATCATTACTTTTTAAATACTTTATTAGCTGTTAGTGGGAGAATCCCTGATCGTTTCCATGCAGCTATTTTCTTAGTATTTCTTAGTGTTCCCTAATTTTTTTATTTTGTAAATTCTTGGGAGAAGAAGAAGAAGAAGAAGAAGAAGAAGAAGAAGAAGAAGAAGAAGAAGAAGAAGAAGAAGAAGAAGAAGAAGAAGAAGAAGAAGAAGAAGTAGTAGTAGTAGTAGTAGTAGTAGTAGTAGTAGTAGTAGTAGTAGTAGTAGTAGTAGTAGTTGTTGTTTTACTGCCTGTAAAACTCTGGATAACATTATGTTGACTAACCCAAATAGTATCATTTATATATAATCTCAGGAATATTCTGCTAAAATTATTATTTTACAGATAAATTGTTTGAGTGGCTTCACTCAGGTAATGTTCTGTCAATTAGCAATATATGTCTTGTCCAGTTACCTTTCAAATACTGTTCCAGAAAAAATGGTATCTTCTGGAAATTTCATTAGGTTTGTTAATATTTCATACTATTTTCAACACTAGGACAGGATGAAAACTGAAGCAATAATTATTTTTGTGATAATGATAAGAGTACAGTTTTCTTGAAACTTCAGGGAGTGACTCAGTTATTTCAGCTGTTTATATTTTTGGAAGTAATGTCATCTCGTTATGTTCTTAGTAGGTTAAACTATCCTAGAAAAATACAACATCAAGTTACATAATTATTTAGAGATCAAATAATGCTAACAAGAGGAAACCAACTTCCTATCCCTTCTTTTAAACTTACTGCACATTGTGTATGGTACAAATGATTTTGCACAGACTATTCAGTGCTCGAACACCAGAAAATAAAATCTAGGAAATAGGCTCAAACATATTAGGGATAAATGTTAAAGCTTGACAAACACATGTCCATCCACAGGCACTGCACTGTAACTTTCCGATCTATCTCAGTTTTGATTAGTAACAGTTCTACTAATGAAAGCAGGCTATCTCAATTCTCCATGGGTGTGATAGAGATTGGACCTGCTTCACCAGTGACCAAAGATCCTTCCAGCAGATTAGTCATGAATTAGTATACACATTTGTCAAATAGAACAATGTGTTCCTTAAGACTGTCATATAAATTCAGTGGGCATAACTGGGCATAATTATTTAACTGGGCATAATTTCCCAATTTTAGATACATTTTAGGTAATTTGTTTAAAAATGAACCAAGCAAAAGAGTTTAAAACACTTTGCTTGTGGCAGACTTTTATTATGTGATATATTTATTTTGTCAGAAAACATGTAAATGTAAAGATTATGGACATATAAGCTTGTCAAACAATGATCAGAAAAGGAGGGGGAGAAGTTATTTCAATTCTGTTTCTTTTGTTAATATCTGTATAACTTTCAATTTATGTTTGTTTTGCTTTATGACAAAGAATTATAACTTAAATTATTTTCAAAACTCTTCTTAGCTTGTATAATGCTCAATCTTTTATTGCTTCTCACAGTATTTTAAATGTTCAAAACTAATACTAATCCATTCGACAGTTAAAGATACTGGTATGAAATAGCTTCTAAATTTACAGCAATTCATTAGCAGATGGATGAAGACAGTCCATTTTTAATTTGAGTTTAATTGCTTAAAATTACCACATTCTGACATTTTTATTTTTGGGGAATATTGGAAGATGTGAAATTACAGTAACATACGATTATGTTTTAAGGAGCCTGAGCATGTTGCTTTAAATATTTCTATTTGGTACAAGGCATTAAGTGTGTTTTCTTGGATTCAGAATTTTAAAATGTAATTATTTTAAATTTGAGGCATTTTCCTACAAGTGAGGTTCATGATTAAGAATGATGGCCCTCATGAAAATTCCAAATACCAGAATCTATTGTAACGAAGAAGCTAAAGCTTAGTACATTATTTTGTGAAAAGTGTTAAAATGTTATCAGTTTCTATACTTTGAATATTAATTTACAAGAGGGACTTAAAAACAAAATCAAGATAATATGTCAGAAGTCTAGAAACTAGGAGACCATGAGTTTTTGTCCTGCCTTAGGCATAAGAACCGACTAGGTGACTTTAGGACAAACACTCTCTCTAAACCCAGGCCACCTCACAGGGTTCCTGTTGTGGAGAAAATAAGAGGAAAAAAGAATTCACCAACTTTCATTATTTTAAAATTGATGAAGGTGGGATAAAAATAAAATAAAAATATTTATAAATATTTATAATCTTTAAAATTATAAATATTTACAAATATTTTTATTTTTAATTTTTATTTATTTTTATTAATTTTAATTTTAAATTGGAATTTTAAAAAATCCCAAACTGTTAAATTATAAATATTTGTAAATATTTTTATTTTTTATTTTTATTTTTTATTTTTATTTACTTTATTTTTATTCCACCTTTATTAATATTTAAATAATATTTTTTTAAAAAAATCTACCTTTCAGATGAAGGTTCAGTTCCGGCTCTTAGCAAATAACATTAATTTATTAATAATGAGAATACTTATTACAAAAAGAATAAAGAATTCAGGCATTTTACGTTATCAAGTTTTTCTCTTAACGTCTACAACTGATTCCTTTACTGAAGTGGAATAAATGGAATGGAGCATACAATGAATTCCACTGATTCAAATTACTGATCAGAGGAACCTTTTTTAATTTCTCCCACCAAAATTTTCTTTTTAACTATTTTCTTTTGACTATTAACTATTTATGTATTTAAACACTTTATTTAAACCTTTTAAATATAGAATCATTCAACAATGTGATTCCTTATCTGCATCAGAAATTAAATAAAATTTAATTTTATTAAATTTAATAAAATTTTACTTCACCAGCAATATATAAATATACATAGAAAATAAAATGTGGATGTGTGAGTGTGAAAGTTGTAATATACAAACTCTTGTAAAACAGACTACAGAGATAGAATAGAATAGAGCTGGAAAGGAGGTAACCCATTCCAGACTACCTAAGTCCTTTTTTGCTATGAAAGATGACCTGGAACTAATAGATGTTTGGAGGTCACAACACATCAATGAACGTGATTTTACCTTCTTTTCCCATAGACATGATTCTTTTTCAAGGATTGACTTTGTTTTGATATCGACTGATTTACTTATAGAATGTAACAAAACTAAAATTTTTCCTAGAACCTTGTCTGATCATAGTATGGTTTGGATGGAGATTGGTCAAAAAATAAAGAGGAAATCCTGGAGAATAAATGAAAATTTGTTTAATTATGAGGATAATGTCAAGGCTTTGAAGATAGCTATGGAAGAGTTCTTCCAACTTAATATGCATAAAGAGACTCCTACAAATATTGTCTGGGATGCTGGAAAGGCTTACTTAAGAGGAATATTAATTGCTATGAATAATGCCTATAAACGTAAGCAAACTCAGATCAGATTTAACTTGGAAAAAGAAATTGGGATGAAGGAGAAATTGTTACTACAACGACCAACAGATATTAATCTAAAAAATTCTATTAAAATGCTTAAAGATC
>NW_015389865.1:38029-41641 GCF_001527695.2 Protobothrops mucrosquamatus
TCAATATGGAGAAGATGGATTGTTTATATTCAAAATAAGCATAGAATGGTGGAATATAGATTAGGTTTTTAGATAAAAAATTTTTTTCTTTTTCTTATATATATATATTCCACCTATTTATGTGAAATTATACTTTGTGGAGTTAGGGGTATTAATATAAGGTTACTTTTAGATGAATAATATCCTGGGATTTGGTTTGGGAAGTCCGGGTGGGGGGTGGGGGGGTTTTTTTCATTAATTGTGATGTATTTGTGATTGATTTTTTTTTTATGTTGAAAATAATAAAATTTTTATGAAAAAAAAAAAAAAAAAAAAAGAATAGAGCTGGAAAGATCCTTGGAGGTCTTCTAGTCCAGCCACCCGCTCAAGCAGGAGAACCTATTCCATATCAGATAAGTGACTGTCCAGTCTCTTCTTAAAAACCTCCAGTGATGGAGCACCTATGATTTCTGAAGGCAAGCTGTTCACTGGTTAATTGACCTCACTGTTAGGAAGTTTCTCTTTAATTCCAGGTTGCTTCTCTCCTTGATCAGTTTCCAACCATTGTTTCTTGTCCTGCCCTCTGGTGCTTTGGAGAATAATTTGACTCCCTCTTCTTTGTGGCAGCCTCTCAAATACTGGAATATTGCTATCATGTCATAATTCACATTACAATTATTAGCATTGCTTTCAAAATAAAGTAACCAAGATAAATTTATACACATTTATACAAACAAAGCTAAACAGATACTCCTTTATTTCTTCAGTGAACTACAAAAAGGAAATTGTACTAGGCAGTGGTGGGATTCAAATATTTGAACAACTGATTCTCTGTGTGGATGCCACTTCCGGAAGTCCATTCTGGGCCTGGGCAACCAAAATTAGCTAACGGTTCTACCGAACTGGTGCGAACTGGGTGAATCCCACCACTGGTACTAGAGCCATGCAATTTAGAAGGGGGTTGTTAAGTGTGTTTCTACACATCTCTTAGAGGTGGAGTTTTCTCACTGGCACAGAAAGCAAGCCAGATATTTTCCACATGGAAAATGTTTAGAAGACATTTCAAATTACTCTGTAGGTAAAGGCATATCATTTAATTTTCTTCCCTTACAATCTGTGATATGTTTTCAAACACTTGTATATTCTAAACCCACTTATATGATTTTCATTACCTCATGAGATGGTGTGTAGTGGCTTTAAATGAGATGGTGTGCAGTGGGTTTAAATGCAGCCCTTCTGTTTTTTACAGGTTGACATTCAGGATGCATATCACTCATAGTTCTTTCTTATGTTTATTTTAGAAACAATGAAGAAGCCTGGGAGTCCTACTTCATCCCAAGACAATATATCTTATACTTCAGATTTCATGTATTTTCATGAAAGTGATGCAGAATTAACACCCAAAGACAGTGAGAAAGACAAAGAGAGGGAGAAGAAACACATCAGTTTTACTTTATGCAAAGTATGCAACATTCAACTGAATTCTGCTGCTCAGGCACAAATCCATTATCATGGGAAATCACATCAGAAAAGATTAAAACAGCTGAGCAAAGGAAACCTAAAAAACAGTTTTGGTGAGCTTTTAAATATATTCCGTTGTGTTTAAATCTATAAGGTATAACTTTTCCGTAGTCTACTTTTGGGAAGAGAATAGTCTGATGTCTTGACTTGATTACTTATCAATGTAACGCAAAGTAATGTACTGAATTAGAAAAAATGGTTCTATTATTGGTAAATGATTAATATTTTATTTTTCAGACAATAAAAATTAGAGTGTCAATGATTTTTTATTATAATAGAAGGAGTTTACGTATTTTTTTTTCACTGACTTTGCTTGAAGTTATGAAATTTGGAAAAGGATTTGGGAATTTTTTACCTTTTTACATCTGAACAATACCACAATCATACAGTTGAAGTGAGACTCTTGTTTGAAAACTAGAAGTTTAAGTTAATACAAAACTTCACAGCTTCTACTAGTAAAAGAAGTCAAAATATTTTATTTTCCTAAGACAGTGGTGGCGAACCTATGGCACGCGTGCCAGAGGCGGCACTCAGAGCCCTCTCTGTGGGCACTTCTCTGAACTGCTGGTGGTGGGCTGCGGAGCCCCAGAGTGCGCCAGTTGAGGGGCCGGCAGGCTGTGGCTGCTGACGGACACTGTCGGCCCCCATGTGCTCTGTGTGCGGGGGCCGATGGTGTCAGGCAGCAGCTGCCCCGGCCCCTAGCTTGCCTTGCCCTGAGATAATGGCACCTCCACCCTGCCTCGCCTCACCCCGCAGAACGAGCTTCCTACCCACCACCCCACCTGCCAGAGACCTCCTAGATCTCCCCCAACCCTGCCCGGCCCCCACAGGTGTCCCTCCCCACAAGCAACATTGAGGTGACCACGCCCACCTTGGCCACAGCCACCCAGTCTGCCATGACTACCACAGCCATGCACTCGGTCTCTAAAACGTTTGCTATCACTGTCCTAAGATATGAACAAGCTAGTAAAAATCTCAGTATACAGTATTCAGTGCAGACCCAAAGATTTGTTTAACAATATTTTAACTGATATAAATCCCAGACAGAAGCCTGAATATATATATTCATAGTTTTCCCTTGGGATGTGTTTGAAAAATATCTAAGTCAAATAATCATTTTAGTATGAAATTCAGAAAAGAGTTTACTGCAATATAACAAGGCCAAAAGTATGCTTCTTGTTTAAGCCCTCAGTTATTAACATTTTTATTTTACTTTGTGTAAGTCCTAAAGAATTGTGACTAGCACCTATCAGGCCTCCATTAATGGAAGGATACCATTATTGATGTGTAGAAATTATTTAGATAGCAAGGCTTGAATGCAAAGAATGTAAACATGCAGCTTGCAGGATGATGGTGTATGAAAAACAGAAGTCCAAGATGCTCCAGATGCTCCAACACTCCAAGAAGAGTGTTCCAAAAAATGTAACTGATTGGAATAAATTCTGTAACAGTTCTGTGGCCTGCACAGTGATTGTCACTGTACACTATACAGACCAGGTTGACTAGGTAGACAATTAAATTGACTCCAAGGAAGATTAAAGCTGCAGTACTTTTACTGTACAGAATTTTTTATAACAGAATCTTATAAATATGATTGTGCTTTTCCTCTTCCTTGTAATGGTTCAGTGTATCAGGGAGGAGTAAGTTTGAGCCACTTCCAAATGTTATCTGGATGTCTGATCTTAAAATATGGACTTAAAAAAATCCTTACTGTCCATATCTGTCTTACGGGTTTATTTTCTTTACTCTTTACATCACTGAAAGCACTACTATTCCTAAATTTCAGTTTTAAAAAGTTTGCTTATGATATGCTTGTCCCAATATTTGGAAATCTGCAATTTCTGATCTCTAACGTAAAAGCATCTATCTGTTCCACAACTGACATCAAGGAAGAAAATTTGATGAAATATTCCTTCAAGTTTCAAGTTTCAAGTTTATTGCATTTATATCCCGCCCTTCTCCTAGTGGACTCAGGGCGGCTTACAGCCAATTAAAAACAGAACAATCGATACAAATCTACAAAATTTAAAATCAATTAAAAGATATATTCAATAGGCCTATTCTTATTTTAAAATTAATTAGAAACCAATTTAAAATGTCCCTAGGCCAGTC
>NW_015389865.1:43253-45151 GCF_001527695.2 Protobothrops mucrosquamatus
TCGCCCGCGGGTTGGGGGTGGAGGTGTCACTCCTCTTTCTCTCTCTCTTTAACCCCATCTCCCGTTCCCCTTGTGTGTGTGATTCCATATTTCTGTTCCCCACACTGGTTGGGCCCACTTGGCACACCTTCCTTTCTGGACCCCCACTGGGTTTGGTTACCCCACTGCCGCTCCCACGGGTCTTCCTCTCCCTTCCTACCACAGATGACCACAATGGGAGTTGGAGACATCAAAGTGAGGAATGATTGGGACGACCGGCCCGAGACTGGATTACACGGAGATGACAGAACGGAGGCGGATAGAGAGAAAGGAGATCCCAGGGGAAGAACAGCTACCCGACCGTACACGGGAGAGAGGAGGAGGAGTCCCCCAAGACGCCTGGCAACTCGACCGCCCCACCTCATCACATCACCTTGCCAAGGACAACAGAAGACACGGAGTAATCCCCTGAGTGGTGGGGATTGGGTTAAAGAAGATAGACAGAGGCATGAGGGGGTGCGAGCAAAACAAGGTGGCACTGGCAGGGAGAATGGGGGTGAGATGGAAGGAGGAAGAGATGAGGGGAAGAGAGGCGGGAGGGGAGAGGGCAAGGCCGGTGGCAAGGAAAGAGGAGAAGGAAGCGTGAAGACCGATGGGGAGGAGGGAGGCTCCGAGCAGATGGCTAACCACTCGCATATAAAAGCGATGACGAAGGGGCGCCTGAACCACGGAGGAGACGGTAAGGGGGGAGGAAGAGAAGATAGGAGAGTTGGTAAGGAGGAAGAAAGAAAGGGGAAAGGAGGTATGAGTGACAGACTCAACCGGGGAGGAAAGAGAGGCGGTGGGGGGGGAGGAGGAGGAGAACCCCGAACGAACGGACACTCGCCTAGATAGGAAAGAGAGGGAGAGCGATCTACTGAATCACCGAAGATTAACGAGGACGACCACCACCCCCCCAACCACCCTGGCGAGCCTAAGACAGAGAGGAGGAGTTAAGTACGGGAATAAGGAGAGGGGGTTTGACAAGGAGGAGGATGGAAAGAAGAAAGAAAGGGGGATAGTTACGACCAGTGGAGGAAGAAAAGGAGGAGAGGGGGAGATGAAGACCTATGGAGAGGGAAAAGGTCCCAGAGGGGCAGTCACTCGCTCGCGCGCGAGGGAAGAGGCGAGCGGAACAGCGAGCCGCCCCGTGCGGGCAGGGACGGCCCCACCACCCCGACCAGCAGCCCTGGCACACTCACAGCATAGAATAAACAGGCATGAGTGTAAGGAAGAGAGGGGAACCAACAAGGAGTGCAACGGGAGGAGGAGGGAGGATGTAAGAGACATAAGCAGTGAGAAAGGAATGAGGTGGAGAGATACAAAGACTGACAGAGAGGAAGAAGATTCCAGAGAGACAACCACTTGCTTATGGGTGAGGGAGGAGGAGGGTAGGTTAGTGAGTCGCCCCGCGCCAACGGGTGCGACCCGGCCATCTCACCTGAGAACCCCAGTATACCAGCAATACGGAACAAGCAGCTATGGGTGCAAGGAAGAAAGGAGAGCTAGCCAGGAGTATAATGGGAAGAAAAAGAAAAACACAGGGGATGCAAATAGCCCGAAAACAGAAAGGAGAGGAGGTGTGAGGACTGATGGAAAGGAAAAGGAAGAGAGCCCCAGAGGGGTGGTTACCCGCCTACGGGCGAGAAAAGAAGGGCACAAGCTATGGAGCCACCCCGGGCTAATGGGAGTGACTCGGGCACCCCGCCCAATAACCCCAATACACCCGCAACAGGAAAGAAACAGGCAGGCTGGCAAGGAGGAAGAGATTGGCATGGAAAAGAATGGAAGGAAGGAAGAGGGGGGGAGGAAGGATGAATCCAACTGGCCCGGAGGAGGGGGGAGTGATAGAGATAAAATGCGAGGGGGCAAAAGAGGCG
>NW_015389865.1:48436-50378 GCF_001527695.2 Protobothrops mucrosquamatus
CACACACAAGGGGAACGGGAGATGGGGTTAAAGAGAGAGAGAAAGAGGAGTGACACCTCCACCCCCAACCCGCGGGCGAACGAGCTGAACAGGAGCAACCGCACAGATAAGTCTTGCAGGATGGGGACAACCAGCGGAGGAAGGATCACCGCTGGAGCGCAGCTGATACAACCAGGACCAGTAACAAGGTCCAGGGGCCATGTGCAGACCAAGTTCGAACTATAAAACTCTCCCATAGACTGACCGTTTAAGCCCTGATGATGTCAGCAGAACGCTGACGAAAGCTTGGCATTTGGTACTGTAACATTAAACTCCTAGAGTTTGATTATTTTACCCTGGTGTTCGTTTTATTTTATTTGTTTGGCATATATATATATATATACGTGTTCAATAGTGCTCTCCATGTTGATAATCTCTACTTACTTCTAGAGGCCCTGTTATATTATCTTATTCTTTTTGTGGAATAATTTCTGGTTCTAAAATAAAATATTGGAAGTCTAAGTTATTGTTCTCTCTCTCTCTCTCTCTCTCTCTCTCTCTCTCACACACACACACACACACACACACACACACACATTCCTGAGTTTTAGCTGATTTTTATATAATTGAATAACCTATACAAGGAAACATTGTCTAAGGTTAGAAAAAAATGGGTCTGGCAAAATATTAATCAGTTGACAGTAAAATTGAACAGTGAATTTGTATTATTTTGCATTTTTATAGAAATATCCCGCTAAACATTTGCAAACATTTCGAGAGTAGAACATACTTAATGGGAAAACAAATGAGGATTATATCATTGTCTATGCTATTTGTATATGCATTTGATACAAATAGCTGTTAGTAAAAATGCATGTGATGGCATGATACGGCCTTTAACTTTGGAATGCAAGTAAGTTACTTAAATTGTGACACATTTTGTGTCGTTTATCTCTCCATGTGCCCCAAGCAGATACTGCATAATTTTTGCTTTACTTCTAACCATAATTCATTTTCTTTGAGAAGAAGAAAATGTTTTTTCTTCCTTTTGAGATTCCTGACTTATTTTTTCTTGGTTTCCTCTTTTCTTCCAGCTGGGTCATAAGGGATCAAAGTAATTTTTCCCCATTGTTATTAACTATCATTGACTAAATTAACATAGCAAGATAAAACAGTTTAAGTGCAGTTTATTGACTACTTATAATGATCTGAGCTAAAAAAACATTCTATGCAATAAACTATGATTTATAATCTATAATGACTGGGTTCACAAAATATAAGCTAAACTAAAATGTTTGATTTGTAAATCAGATATATTCCTATCTGAATCCAGTCATTAGGTTGACTTTTTTTTATAATTGAGTCCATTAACCTTGCTGCTGCTCTTCCTTTTCCTTTTACATTTCCCAGCATTATAGATTTCTCAAGACAGCTTTGCACATTGAGTTGGGTCTTTACACAATATGTCCAAAATATGATAATTTGAATCCATCTACCTGTATGTGACCCTTGGCTGAGAACTCTGTATGTTGTTGTTGTTGCTACTGCTGTTGTTGTTATTATTATTGTTGTTGTTGTTATTGTTGTAGAATCTATATGTTAGCTTTTCTGGATATCCTAGTATTCTCAATAGTCTGCTCCAACACCAAAGTTTAAAAGCAAAATTCTTGCTTTCTGAAAATCCAGTGTTTGTGGTACCAGTTTGTAGTACTCCAGAAAGTAACACAGAGAAAACTTGTATGATTCTGTAAGTATAGACATATCATTTATTTATTTATTTATTTATTATTTTAATTTATATACCGCCCTTCTCCCATAGGACTCAGGGCGGTTCACAGCATATTAAAACAAATAATATACCCAAAATACAAAAAATACACAATACAAAAATACAAAAGAATAAACCCTGATAAAAGCCAAATTAAAACCAAATATTCCCAGCTGTGTTACCGATTAAAATACT
>NW_015389866.1:0-3941 GCF_001527695.2 Protobothrops mucrosquamatus
CATATAACTTGCCATATATTCCCTTATGTCCATTCTGTCCCAAATTAATTTATGATATTTAAAAATACATGCAAATTTATACTTAATTAAACATTCATGAGATTATTTATTATTAAAAAGTGAGACAGAACATATATAAATAAATTAGAATTAGATTTCTGCCCCCAAATGCATATTTTAAATAGTTACGGTATATTGCACGGAAATACTTGGATACTGTATGGATTAGTAGATAACTAAGTTCTGAAATACATATTAATTCAAAGATGTAGAACAAGTCAGCCGCTATTTGGTTTACCAAAAATAGAATCTTCAAATTTCTCTACAGAAAACTAGTATATATTTCCCTATTGGGAACATATTATTGCTGAACTGAAGTTCTTTTCTTATATCCTTAAATTGGCAGAAAATTTTATCAGCATGAAATTGGATGTCCCAATTACCTATCTACCTGACCTTTTCCAAGCAAATGGGAGACAAAACCTACAGTATATCATTTTATTAACTCAGAGGTTGCTCTTGAACAGCCTTAGAATAAGGAGAAAAACATTTAACATTGGTGTAACTAAAGACTATTTAAACTTATCTCTCTCATGAGTTGAGGATGTAATGAAGGTGACATTGTGGAGACATGACTGGAAAAGAAGTTGCCAGTGCATATTTCTTCCATGGTTAGATGCACATGGGGAGATGGCCTTTCTGTGTCAGGGCTATTATTATGCATCTGTTCAGAATGCATAGTCTTATCAGGGTAGTTAAATAATATAGTCATTTTTTCTAGTTAAAACATAAAGAGTATAGTTTTTCCATTTGAATTGCATTACGATATTTTAAAACTTACTTGGGCACCGAATGATAAATTAAGATTGAAGTGCAGGTCAGTTATCCTTGACCTGTTTAATCTCCTGATTATTGCTGCCATCCATAATCCTCTGTTTTGTCTCTGTCAAGAGTTTTTTTTGGCAGTTCTGGTTTATTTTTCTTTAAATAATCATACGTTATTTATAATGGTGGAATGTAACTTTTTCCTCTTCTTTATCTGTTCCTTCTAAATCACTCATTGCCCTGGATAGGTGGGAGTAAACAAATTGTATTCTTCATCTTATTCTTGCATATTTTAAATGAATGAATTAATCAAATATGAATGGATCCAGAATATATTTATGAATTGTTGTTGACTACCTATCTACCTTCCCAAGCAGTATAAATATATTATAGCTATATAAGAAATTTTTGTGCTATAGTTTGATGCATATGGAATAGTAGTTTGTACAAAGAATACACAAATTGGATAGGATTGGATTCTGCCTCTTCTAACAAACCTTTCTGTATTTCTAGGGAAAGTAGATTAAAACCTTTTACAGCATAAGGGAATCCAGATTGAACTAGATTCCCAATCACATGAACAGATGGATAAAAATTAGCCAGACACAAACATTGCCATAGGATAGATTTCCTCCACAAACAGAGAAGATAGACTCTGTTTATGAATATCCCCAGGGAGATAGTTGAATCAGTTAAGTCCATCATTATATGCCACTGAAATAAAAATGAGGTTAATCACAAATAATTCTATACCCAAAGTAACCTCAGCAGGAGGGAAAGAAAGGAGAGAGGCCAAGGCATGCAAAGTAGACCATATAATATTACAAATTAATAAGAAGTAGACCCATTTTCTTCTCATTAAATTTCTTGACATTCCCACTCTGCCTTTATTGATTCAGAAAGCCAGGGATCCAAATGAGAAATTCAAAATGCCCTAATGGTAATGTTTAGAAACAAAGCATTCCTGTCTTCAGTGTTTAAGAGTGATTCAGTGAGATACAGGCTTGGAGAAAAGATACAAGATAAAGGAGAAACAGGAAGTACTGAAGAATGAGAAAGACTCTTTGGGCTGGATTAAACTCTTTGGGCTGGATTAAATCAACCATCTTTCTTCTGAGACTTCTCTATCTGTACCAAAGTAACTACAGCCCAAAAGGATAGGGCCCTCTGTGATTAGACAGCCCACTGTTGCAGAGCTACACCCATCCAGCTCCACACTAAACCTTTGCAGTTGTTTATAATTAATGTAGGAATCTCAGAGGACACATCAAAAAAGCCATGGAATCTAGCTGTCAAAGTTTAGAAACAATGGCTTGGATCCTAAATTATCTTTCTGTAAATGGAAATATTCTGGTCCCAGAGACTTTTGTGGGAAGAAGTAGCTGATTGCTGATTCTCCTCCACACTTCTTTTTATACTATTTCAGATGGTGCCCTCAACACTTTGGTGCAGACTTCAGGAGGGACCAAAGGATCTAAGACAGTGGTTCTCAATCTTTTTAATGCCGCGACCCCCAACCGGTCGTAAGTCGAGGACTAAACCGGTCGTAAGTCGAGGACTACCCAACCGGTCGTAAGTCGAGGACTTTCCCTGCCCGGGAGCGCCACACATGCGTGGTTCCGCCCCCTGCACCGGCCGAGGCATAGCTGGCAAGTGGCAGAGACGGAGCAGGCCAACCACCAGCTGGCCCAGTCCAAGGGAGGTAAGGCACCCGCCGGAAAAGGGGAAAAAATGGCGGACAGCCTTGGTTGGTGACCCCCGTGAAATGGTCGATCAACCCCAAATGGGGTCGCGACCCATAGGTTGAGAACCGCTGATCTAAGAGACAATTGTGAAAAGTGTCTCTTCTAATTATTCAAATGTAAGAGGAATCTGAAACCACTGACTCATGTATTTTTGTATATTTATTTATTTAGTCAGTTGATTTCTATAACTGCCCATTTTAGCAAATGACTTTGAACAGCTCACAAATGCTCTCCCATTTTTTCAATGAAAACATTTTGGCAAGATTCTCAACTTACAAATAAACTCTGGTATGAGATTAAAAATTCAGCATATTGACATTATTAGACATAATGAGAATATAACCTGGACATTAAATAGGTAGAATTGTAACTTACGCAAGCATGCTGGGATGAAAGAATAAATAAAACCAATGAGACCTATAAGAGAAAACAAACATGCAAAAAGGTTGAGAATGTCTATGTAGACTTCATTGTGCTGATACATGGACAGTCAACTGTTCAAGGTCCAAAATGTATTTGAATGAAGCCAGTAAAGATTTATTTATTTACTTGTTCATTTATAAATCATACAGTCAACCATCTCATAATCAAGTGACTGTGGATAACGTGCAACAATTTAAATCAAGATATACAAATTAATGTTATTAATATTTTAAAAAAACCTTTAAAATTAGAAAAAAACTTTTAAGAAACAGAATAAAAAGAGATTAGGCAAACAGAAGTTATTAATCTCAATATTACTCCAGTCCCCTGGGGTCACCAAACCTTCTGATATAAACAGGTTTTGAGGGACCTCTAGAAAGATCAAAGGGATGAAGCCAGTTTCATTTTGGGAGGAGGGAAGTTTCATAAAGCAGAGTCCATAACAGAAAAGGCTCACTGCCTAGGACACCCCAAATGAAAGTCCCTTGTTGACTGGACCTGTGGTGTCTTCTCCTTACTACAGAAATGAGTCCTACTTTTTCTTAATATTATATAATGATATCACTGCCTTGACTTTAAACTTCAATTTTGACCCCTTGGAAGAAATGCTTTGATGGTTCTATCCTATCCTCCTTTAATTCTAAACATTATAGGCATCCGTTCCAACATTTTCTCGTATGCATTACTTAGATGTTTGTTCTGTAGTGCTATTGAATATACTGCTATTTGTTCTGTAGTGCTATGAATATACTGCTATTCATACATGGAATGAAAGTCATATTTTACATATAGTTGATCTGTGTGAAACCTTGCACGGAAAGTAAAGCAAGTCACATACAGCCTCCTCCAATAAAAAGAACACATTGATGCCAACTCTCCTTGTTGAAATGGCCTCTTTACGTGGTTCTGTTTGGCCCACTGAAGCTTGAGTTAATGAGGGCTGGACCT
>NW_015389866.1:4465-19808 GCF_001527695.2 Protobothrops mucrosquamatus
ACTGCTATTCATACATGGAATGAAAGTCATATTTTACATATAGTTGATCTGTGTGAAACCTTGCACGGAAAGTAAAGCAAGTCACATACAGCCTCCTCCAATAAAAAGAACACATTGATGCCAACTCTCCTTGTTGAAATGGCCTCTTTACGTGGTTCTGTTTGGCCCACTGAAGCTTGAGTTAATGAGGGCTGGACCTTCTATCTCACTTGGAGACCAGTATCCTAAAGTGAAAAGCAATGGTGGTTTTAAAAAAAAAGTGCAATCAGTTCAAAATCAAGGCATAACTGTTGCCGGGCATATTTTTAAATATAAGAAAATCTCTTACTCATGATATGATTTGGCTATCTTTTTAAGCAAAATGAAAAAAATAATACTCTTTTGGGTATCATTGTTGGCCTGTTTAAAGGATTTGATTGGCTGATTCTTTTTAAAAGTTCAACTCCCTTTTCTCAATATTAAAAAACAACCAACCCCAAAGCAGAGAAGAATTAAAAACAAAATACAATAATTTAAAAACAAAGCAACTCAAATACAGAATGCTGGAAACAATACAGTTTAAAATGTGACCAGTTTTGCTTGTTAGTTTTTAACTAGAATCTCAAGTCGGAGTCTCAACTTTATTTCAGGAAATACTTTTCTGAACTGGCCTTTTTATAGCATCATATGTAGAAAATTAGAACATCTTGAAGCTCCACATTGTTAGAAAAGTGTTTGCCTCCAGAAACAAAGGACACACTGAAAGGTTTGGAAGGCAGGAGACTCACAAAGGAATAAGGCTATGCTGGAAAAGAGATTTCTATTTATACAAAGAGCCTATTTTCTCATTCGTTCTCAAGGAACCATCTTCATTTTAGGTGAAGCCTCAAGTACTTCTCATAAAGACTATTAGAAGTCTAATATGTGAACTTCTGTATTATCAAATGTCCTACAATTGCTTGAGAATAATAAGACTAGGCATCCTTTCCAAAACATACCTCATCTCAAGATCAGTATATAAAATTCTGTTTTGGGAAAAATTGCAAATGCATTGTGGGGTTTTTTGGGACAATTCTATATGAAAATGCAACCCTTTATTAATATGACCTAGAAAGTGTGGATTACAGATTGGATATATCTGATTCTGTGCAAAGATCCCGCTTAATTTCTTTTTTCACATCATATTTATTTAAGTAAGGATTTTAAGGGAACCTAAAGAGATGGCACCATTTCCATACTGTTTGGTTACAGTGTTTTATTTATTTATTATTTGATTTCTATAGCCGCCCATTTCAACAAGTGACTATGGGCAGTATACATCATAAGAACAATATGGGAAGAAAGAACAATATTTCACTTTTCCTAAATAGTGATTCTAAGGGCTCATCCTTGCCAAAGTAGATTGGTTGCAGTTAATACTTGGACGGGAGACCTGTAGAAAATCTTGGGATTGTAGGCTGGAAAGTTGCAAAACATTATATAAGATAATTCACCATGTTTGTAAAGGTTGTAAAAGTTCATCTTCAAAGTATTTGTAGTAAAAAGCTGGTATCCCATCTGATCCAGGCACTTTTTCTGTTTCAGTCTTTTTCATAGCTTCACAAACTTTCCTTATTGCACTGGATCTGTTCATAATTTGTTTCCGCTTCTCTGTAATCCTCCGTAAATTTGGTTTTAAAAAAATATGTATTTAATTTCTCCACGTAAATTTCTTGCCCTTTATATCAATTGGAATAATATTGACAAACACTAGCAGTATCTTTCCTAGTCAGTATGATGCATGTACTAGTTCTATCTCCTAGATGGCTTTTTTGTTCTGGAAAAAAGAATATGATAGAACAATGAGGCCCTGTATTTTTTCCCCCTTGGTGGAAATGGTGAGAGAAGGGCAAGGTTAAACAACATTTCCATCCTCTTGCCGTTTCATTTCTGAGAGATGGCCCCCAATGTTATCTTTTTTCATTGAAGCAGTAAGTATGCATAAGTATTTGGCACAGCTCCAATTAACATAACTCAAGCTATTAGTCATCAAATCAATAACAATTCTCTTATCCTGTGCTGTGGTTCTCAAATAGAATCAGCTCAGATGCTCAACCTACACAGAAGATTTATAACTGTACGGCCATGACTCAATGTTTCAGAGTGTACATGTTTTTTCTCCACTATCATTATCATTCTAACATCTTTGAACATGAATAAGCAAGTACATGTGTAAGTTAAGATTACATTAATTGAGGTTGGTTATGATAAACAGAGCCAGTGCTAATTTCAGTGGGATAAAAGGGGAAAATACAATGGATGCCAAACAAATCAACTCCCACTCATGAAAGCATAGCTGCAAGGAATAATTAACATTTTCAAGAACAAAAGAAAATAGCCTTCATTCACAAAGCTCAGCTAATTGTTTGGGTTCACTTTCCTCTCAGACTATTCACTTTTCCACATGTACTGTACAATTAGACATACCTTTTATTTTCTGGCATAAAAGGAAAAAGGAATAAATTGACTTCAGTATAGCAGGAAAAGGAAGACCATGGATTGTTTACCTCCGTTTAAGGAAGATAATCAGAAGTAATAGATTGCAATGCCCTAAAAATAAACAGAAGAACTGGTTTGTGTCAGGGAAATGAAACTAACAAAAAACAGAGAAGGATCAGCTACTAATTTCATTGTGTTGCTTTTGTAAGTACAATGCATTATTCATCATAAGCAAGAGCAGCCAATCCCCAAAATTAACACCCATTCAAAACGCCCTCAACCTGTATGAAAACAACGGCTGCCTTTGTAGATAGCACTCCTGCTGTTAGAAACTAGGAAATTACTTTTAGAAACAAGGAAAATGGAATGGATTTAAATCAGGTAGTGACTTTCTCTCCACTGGGGCCAACCTCTTTCAGAAAAGAAGCAGAACAAGATTCTACCCATGAAACCAACAAGACAGCCATTTTGAAAGTTAAAATATGAAATGAAAGAGTCATTAAGTGAAAGCCAATGGTAATTTATAGAATAATCAGCAAGCAAGAATGGGACGCCCAGAAGAAAGAGAATGAGATTATATGCAATAGTTGCATAGTGCAACTATAATCAGCATGTGCAACTATCAGCAAACTATGCAATTATTCAGAGAGGTAGACTCAAGTTCATATGAAGTGTTGGTACCCCTTTATAATGCTTTGGTAAGACCACACTTGAAATACTGCATCCAGTTTTGGTCACCACAATATAAAAAAGATGTTGAGACTGGAAAGAGTGCAGAGAAGAGCAACTAGGATGATTAAAGGCCTGGAGTCTAAAACATATGAAGAATGGTTGCAGGATTTGGATATGGCTAGTCTAGAGAAAAGAAGGACTAGGGATGACATGATAGCAGTATTCCAGTATTTGAGAGACTGCCACAAAGAAGAGAGGGCCAACTTATTTTCCAAAGCACCAGAAGGCAAGAAAAAAAAAACAATGGATGGAGACTGATCAAGCAGAGAAGCAACCTGGAATTAAGGAGAAACTTCTTAACAGTTAGAAACAATTAACCCAGTGGAACAGCTTGCCTTCAGAAATTATGGGTGCTTCGTCACTAGAGGCCTTTAAGAAAAGACTGGACAGCCACTTGTCTGGAATGGTGTAGGGCAGACATGTCAGACTATTTTGCCATTTCCGGCAATGGGGTGGGCGTGGCTTCCAAATGATGGGCCGGCAGTTTGACACTCCTGGCGTAGGATCTCCTGCTTGAGCAGGGATTTGGATTAGAAGACCTCCAAGGTCCCTTCCAGTGCTGTTATTCTATTTTTCTGTTAAATCTTAAAGAAAAAGAGCTTGAAGAAAACTAAATTTACAGATCTGGACCAAATGCCTACTGGCTCTCCCTCCTATATCCCCTGTGCAAAGGGGCCACCACCTTCAATTTCAGGGACAAATGGACATTTTATATGTGTGTGTGTGTGTGTTTCATGAGAAACCTATTTAAAGTGTTTTTGAAATCCAAGTATACAGCATTGACTGGGTCACTACTGTTTCTATGCCTCTTGACACACTCAAAACATTTCAGAATGTTGGAGAGAAAGATTTACTATGGCAGAATTCATTCTGATTTTCTTTTAGCAAGGCTGGTTCTTTTATCTGCCCAGTTACTGTTGTTGCTGCTGCAACGTTGGAATAAAATAACATTCACATCATTAACATGAAACCATCCATACATTTGGATATGTACTCATAGATAAGCCTCTGGGTAGGTAAGCAAACCCAATTTTGGGGGTGTATTTTGAAAACTAAGATTTTGTCTTATCTGTGAATATGTACAGTATTTATGTATGTTACAATATTACTCCAAAAAGAAACAAGTAATGCACATGACCAAATCTATTAAACATTTCCCCAAATTTCTTATAGTTCCAGTGTAGAAAATCTACAGTACATTCTTTTTGATGCATTTTCTGATGCATTCAATAAACTCTGAATAAAATGAATAAATTATGCAAGGAATCTCATCAAGGGATTTTTAATGCATTAGGTCTGAGTTTCATATGGGCAATGTTTATGCTGACATAGTGAACTTGCTTTGAGGAGATTAAAATAGCAGAAATCTAATAAATAGTATATAGTTTAAAATAAATGGAACAACAAAATATAAAATCTGAAATTTTAACAACTGAGAATTATATTTATTGAATCTTTAATTTACATTTTTTTCAATTCTATAAATAATTGTTACTACCATTTACTGATTAGAAATAGTGAGGATGAGAATGGATATCCACCAGTAAACTTTCTTTAACTATATTTTCTATGTATTTATACCTAGGAATATACTTTTTTTTTTCTTTTTTGCAGAAGCTTAAGAATTTCGATTAAGTAAAAAAATCCTGTTTGCCATTTAATATAATCAGAAAAATGATCATCCCATTTTAAGAAATAACTTAAAATGGTATTTACTACCACCAACTAATTGAACATTGAACATTTTTGAAATGAAATGTTAATGCAACTCAAGCAGGTCCAAGAAGAAGAAATTAAGAAATAATGCAATCTAAAACATATTCTGGGAACATAGAAAATAGAGCCATATTTTATAGGATGATGTAACCACTAAATATCCTTCAAGTTAGACTCTTACATATAAGTTTGCATTGTCTTCCAATTTTGATTGCAAATACATTTTGAGAAATAATATTAATATCCAATTGAGAATCCAGAACAAAAAAATTAAGTCTCCATTTAGATCTCTCTTTTATTGGCTTGTCCTCAATTGTTCCCCAATGCCTGAGAAACATCAGTTCCGCTTCCTGGCTCTACCATCTCAACTATGCCTTGAGACTTCTCAGCTGTTCCTGTGTGTGGAAATGGTAGCTTTCCTAATAACTCTGTTTTGATGATCTGCAACTTCTAGGACTAACTGAGGATAAAACTGTTTATCTAGATCAGGGGTCTTCAAACTTGGCCACTTTAAGACTTGTGGACTTCAACTTCATGGCTGGCTGGGGAATTCTGGGAGTTGAAGTCCACAAATCTTAAAGTGGCCAGGTTTGAGGACCCATGATCTAGATGGCACATTTGTTCTGCAACTTTTGCAGCAGATGTGGAAGTCATTATGCACCATGATGGCCTAACCATGCTGTCACGATGTCTGTCACATAGCCATCTGCCTGTGTTTCTAATCATTTATTAAAGCCAATGGATGAGCTGGAATTTTTATATTTGCTCTTATAATTAGTAGGCATGATATTAAAATAAAAAGACAAAACATAGAGCATCAAAATTATACATTTCTAGAATTTCTATGATTGAGGTTGCAAATGTGTCCTGAATGAATTCATGTAGCGGCCAGCGAATGGTGGAGCACCAGCATTACACTGCTTTAAATGAATCTTTCATAATTATTCATTTGTAAATTTTGTGTGCTGCAAACCCATGGTCACGGTATTAAGGATATCAGTGTTAATGTTTTGCTGAGAAACTAGGAAATAATAATAATCTAATAGGATATGTAGTCGTTCTCTATTTTTAAGCCAACTGTGATCACATTAGGAACATTCTAAGACTGAGCCTCTAGCAATTCATTATTAGTGTGTGCTAAAGCAAAACTTTTGTGTAAGTTACTTTTCACGCTAAGATATTTAGTCAGATGGCAAATTAAACCGATGTAATGTGATTTCCAATTGCAGGTAGTCAGCAACTTTTCATTGAATGCTTAAAATTTCAAAGATATGAAAATAAGTATTCATTAATTAAAGGAAACAATGGGGTTTTCATAACAGTTCTGAAAACAAATCCTAAAACTAGGTAAATAGAACCCAGTTAAATAAATAGTCAAAATTATTACATCTATTTATTTATTGAGGGAAATGATCCAAAGCTACATATAACTTTCAATAACTGGTGTGCTCCCCCCTGTGAAATTAAACATCAGTCCTGGACACTGGCATTCCCCCTTACAGAAGAGCTGCAACTCAGTGATGTTGTTGGCTTCCTTGCATGAACTTCCTGCTTCAGGTGGTTTCCATGACATTAGGTCAAGATTTTGACATGGTCATTCTAAAGCAGGTGGTCTTAACTTTCTTCTGCTCTAATCCTTATTTGGTCATATGACTTGTCTTTTAGATTATTGGCTTACGATATACTTTCTCTTGAGCTTCAGTTCACTTAAAGCTATCCTGACTAGGCAGTTGGGAATTACATTGATTTAATTCGCCATCTGACCGAATTGCTGGTACACTTAAGAATCCACAGTTCCATCACTGATGCCAAGCTGTCCTATCCCAGAGGCAGCAAAGAAAACTCAAACTATAATACTGGCACTATCATGTTTTACAGATGGGACAAGCTGCTTATGCTAAAATACAGCGTGTCTTTCATCAAACATAACATTTGTATTCAAGCCAGAAGTTCTGTTTTAATCTCATCCCTCCACAGAACGTTCTTCCAACAGCTTTCTGGCTTCTCTATGTGAAAACTGTAAATGGGCAGCAGTGTTCTTTTTGGAGAGTGGTGGCTTTTTCCTTGCAGCCTATTGTACACTTCATTGTTGCTTAATGTTCTCCTGATGATGGCCTCACAAACAATGACATTTGCCAATGCAAGAGAGGCCCCTAGTTCCTTTGATGTTACCTTAGGATTCATTGAGATCTCCCAAAGTATTACACATCTTAATCTTGTTGGTTGACCATTCCTGGGAATGATAACAATGGTGTTGAATTGCCTCCATTTGTACATGATCTCCTAACAGTAGATTGGTGGAATCCAACATCTTTGGGAATAATTCTGTAACATTTTCCCAGCCTGGTTAGCATCAACAACTGAAACACATTTGGGAGGTTTTTTTGGAGGTTCTAAGAAATCTCCTTTTTTTCAAGCCATGACACACTTCTCCATACCTGTGTTGTAAATATCATATTGTGATAGTGAATATCCAGAATGCTTTTTTTATATAAGACAGGACCTCTCACATTAATGATTATTATTGTTTGGAACACCTGACTGACTTCTCCTTGAAATGAATCGATAACCTTAGAGGTTGCATTCCTTTGTCACACACAAATATATCACTTTGGATCATTTTCCTCAATAAATTAATGAACAATATAATGTCTTTGAATCATGTTTAATTGGATTCTCTTTATCTAGTTTGGAAAACAAATTGTATTTATGCAAAATATTTAATATTCGAAAAGAGCTCACAAACCTTTAAGAACTATGTGATTACTGTATTTACTATGTGATTACTATAAACCATGGTTGTTAAGAAGATGGGGAGCTCTCCTAATCACAATGGCTGGTGAAATTTATGATGGTTAAAGGAAATTAAAACCAAAAGATAATGGATATATTATTGAGAAAATGTCAGTGATCACCGAATTATGTTTTGCACAAATAGATCTAATTTGGCAATGACATATTTATTTAATAATATGATTTTAGGCCACCTTTGAGTGGAGCATGAGCCAAGAGCCATCTATTCAACTTTGAGGGACAAACAAATCAAAGTGGTCTATTGACCCCCATCCCATGCTTCCAGTTGATTAATGAGAGTTAGCAGTGCTTTGAAAGTGGCAAAACATTAACAGAATTTGTATTTAGGTCTGCTCTGATGTTCTCTAGCTGTAATTGTCTCCAGAGAGAACTCCTACTTATGGCACTGGCCTCTAGTAATTCGCCATTTTATTTCCTTTCTATACACTTGGGAGCCATTTGGTGGACAATACTTTACATATATACTCTGTTATAAACTGAGTATTCAGATTGGGCCAACATAGTCTAGTTCCTGTCTCCTTTGTAAGATAGTTTTTTTTAAATTTTCTGGCAACTTTCTTTAACTGCACCTGATTGAAATAATGCTGTGTATATTTTTTAATGAATAAAATCTAATTATGGGTTGATCAGCATTTTACTGCTATGTTCAGATTATCCTGCTTAATGCAGAAGAGTTAATAAATGCAATATAGCTATTTGCCTTTTTTCGTTATTTCCATGCTTATGCTTAACAGAGTGTCATATTTATTCTTCCAGATCATCCTCCTAATTCTTTTTCTTCATTCAGTGGCATTTCCATTTGTGTGGCATATGTAAGGTGACTGTGCTCATGATCATAATGCATGTTAACTATGCAGGCAGGGAAAGAATAGACTAGCAGTATTCATTTCATTATATTTTTACCATGGGATTATTTCATCTACCAAGTAATCATTAAAGGTTCAAGAAGTTATGATTTGTGCAAAGCTGTTCTTCAGTAGAATTAATGTCTGATCTAGAGTACCACCTGATCAGAATCAGGCAGAGGTGATCTCTGACATTGTTATAACTGGGCTGGTCACTTTTCTTCCTGCTCTACACTCCTATATTGATACTACAAAGTATCGGCACGATCAAAGAGCTAGCTGACAAAAAAGGGCTCATCAGAAGCTGTTTCGAGTGGAGGGAAAAGTCTACCTCTCTACAAAGTATTTAAGACTCAAATTAACTAGTAAAAAATTAGGACCAAAATTCACTGGACCTTTCCCCATAATTTGAATTATAAACCCTGTCACAGTAGAGTTAAAACTCCCTCGACTTTTGGGGAAAATCCACCCTGTTTTTCACTGCAGTCTAACCTTTCAGAGAATCCTCTTTAAGACCTCCTCCCAAACAAGCACCTGGTCCCCTTGTGGTAGAGGGGGGAGACTCATTATGAAATAAAACGAATTCTTGATTCTAGATTGTACAAAGGGAAATTACAGTATTTAGTACAGTGGAAAGGATACCCATTATCAGAGGCCACTTGGGTTAAAAGTGCTGATGTTAAAGCTGATAGAGTGATATGCAGATTTTTTGATAAGCACCCTAATAAACCTCAGGGAGATTCCTAACTCTAACTCTTCTTCGTCTAGAGTATTTCTCCTTTCTTTAGGGGATCTGACTGTTAATGCTGCAAATGAATTTGGCTGAAGCCATTTCCACTTCGTTTTCAGTTGCCACAGCATTGGGAAGGGGGAGGTGTACTTTTAAGTTTAGACAAAACAATAAATTGTCCTGTGGGAACCAAGGTCACTACTGCCTGAGTTTTGGCTGGCTGAAGCTTGAAAGCCCGCCAAAGTAGCTAATTGAGGAATGTGATTTATAACATATTACTGGGGTGGGAAGTTCAACTTTGTAACATTGTAACCTTTGAGAGGGAACTTCAGTTTTGGTTTCACTTTTGTATCAAAAGTCAATATTCCAGCATATCAGTGCCTTGTTTTGAATGAATGTTCCTATCCAACCTCCCACAATACCATTCTCTAGTTGAACTGTAAAACGGTTATGTGCAAATAGGCCCAAACACTAACCAATTTAGAAGCCTTATTGGAGTGGCAAAAGTTAGCCTCTAGCACTAAGGTCAAATTCAGAATTTCTGTTCTTACAATGCTAGCATACTGGAGATTCTCTTCTATTGGCTTAAGGAGATAGACCTTCTGTTTCCGGTTCTCCGTCCTGACCCTATTTATGTTCATCAGTTATGCCAAAGACACTAATGGCTTATAGAAATGATGATATACTGCAGCTATTTTAACAACAAGTTAAGATTATCAATATTAATTGCACCACCTGAGTTTTTCTAATATTTTTTCTATCTTGTCATTGCATTCCATATAAGGAAAAAAAACTGTAGAAATGGTTTGTGGTATTAGAATTTTAGACAAGGTTTTGTCTTGGAATATTCTGAATCTATTCTGAGTAGTTTCAACCTTACAAGTAATTCCAAGGTCTTTTGGAATCATTTCTGAAACACTCATGAAGAGTTGTTTTGAGATCATACATTCTCTCCTGGAAATTTTTCATACCAGGAGTAAAACTATAACGTTCAAATTTTTCTTCTAATTCAACCAGACTTCAAGTTATATCTACTACATATTTTCTGCCATTAAATAAATGTCAGTCACAAAGAATAAGTGACTAGCTATCAGGCTGTTACATTTGACATTTTAATTTGTTCTGCAGTGTCTCTTAGATATGCTTCTTCAGCAAGCACAAAGGCGTAAGAGGAATTATGTAAAATAGTTATATTTTATTTCCAAACAAAGTGATTAAGTTAGGGATGCATGGAGTAATTTGCTGGCTTTGTTTTTTGGGATGAATTATGGAAAATCAATGAACAGCTTAAAGTTTGGTTTTTAAATAATCTTCTGTGAACTGGGCTTTATTCCTTAATTATTGTCTTAAATTCATGCTGGGATTACTTGAAAGTTAGAACTGAAAATCACTCTGTCTCCAAATTGTGCAGGCATTTATTTAAGAATGCTAATTCAGAGTGAACCAGTTAAGACAGAGGACATATTTTCTAGATTTCTGAAATGTATTTATTTATTTTATTATACTTTCCTTATATGTAATATTTATAATGATATATCTATTATATTTATTTATTACTAGTTAATCAATTGAGCTTTTGAATTTGTTTCCTAATACTGAACAACTCTAGTGGTCTATGCAAATTCTATAATATACAATAATAACAAAACACTAAAAGTGTTTTGCAAAAATCAAATGTCCTTTTAAACAAGAGGCAGATTTTCGACATCATTGGAACATGAGGAGATTGACAAATGACATGAACATTAAGGTCATTTTCAAGGTAATGACAAAAAATGATTTGTACTGTGAATTATTGATCAAATGTAAATTATAATTATAAAATCATGCAGAATAGAAAAATGAATAATTGATTGTCTGTAATTTTGCTGTAAAAATGTTAGGGGAACATAGCTATAAAAAGGTTAGGGGAACTTAGTTATCAGGACTTTCATAAACAAAAGTCAACAGCATTCTTGGACTTTCCAGATACTGATAAGTTTTTATTTGTTATTATCGGAATATAATGGAATCTTTTAAGTTAAGATAATTGACACATGTATTTTTCAAGATGTATTAATTAAGCACAGAATAGTAATATTAATTTAGTATATCTTTCTATTTTGACTGTTGACTTGTCCTAATACAACTCAAGACCTAAATCTTCCCTTGAATATCAATACATACCGACAAATGGAAATAACTTTTTTTCTTGCGTGACAACATGCACCAAAATTTTTAAGAATAGTAATTCCTTAAGAATAAATGATATCTATCATATTTCAGATAAGTAGGCTCAGGGATTATTTTGTTAGGAATGGATAAGTTTGTTAGGGATAGTTCAACAGAAATAATATTTATAGTTGTAAACATTTGTTAGTGTCTTTTAATGCCAAAATTGATAAGAATGGGTTCAAGGTTGCTGTACAAGAGCAGCATTTTAACCTGTTCAGAGGTTCAGAAAAGGGCATTTCAGATAATCAATGCAATGATTTTAATCTGTCTTGTAGAAGTGTGGGAACAGATGGGGAAAGATAAAATTGGTATTTTTACCAATTTATGAGTAGCTTATATTATAAAAAGTAAACTAAGTTAGAAGGACTAGACTGATAACAGGTTATGGTAAACATTCCTCAAGGATTTGTTGTTTGTTTGTTTTGCATTCTGCTGTTTTGGTTTTAAGAAATGGGAACAGGATAGTGATGACATAATCACAGAAATGTCTTTGGACAGCGCTGGCTTAATGGCTTTGAAATTGCCCCCTATAGTCAGCAACGCCTAGCACAGTGGTTCTCAACCTTTATAATGCCACGACCCCAACCGGTCGTAAGTCGAGGACTAAACCAGTCGTAAGTCGAGGACTAAACTGGTCGTAAGTCGAGGACTACCCAACCGGTCGTAAGTCGAGGACTTTCCCTGCCCGGGAGCACCGCGCATGCGTGGTTCCGCCCCCTGCGCCGGCCGAGCCGTAGCTGGCAAGTGGCAGAGACGGAGCAGGCTGACCACCAGCTGGCCCAGCCCAAGGGAAGTAAGGCACCCGCTGGAAAAGGGGAAAAAAATGGCGGAGAAAAAAATGGCGGACAGCCTTGCTTGGCGACCCCCGTGAAATGGTCGATCGACCCCAAATGGGGTCCCGACCCACAGGTTGAGAACCACTGGCCTAGCAGAATAAAATCTGCAGGGACTCCTGTTACAAATCCATAATCCATATCCTTTTACTTCCTACCCCCCAACCTAGGTAATATCTACCTGCTATTGATATTCAGCTCTTCCTTTCTATTTCAGACTTTTCCCTTCTATCCAGCTCCACATGGCAAATACTTCTGATACTAATAGTTTGCTGTGTTTTCATTATGTTTAACTTTACTCTCCTGTTGCTTTTGGCAGATAAATTTTGCTGCTTCTTCCCCTCCATTCTCTTCATTGCCTTTTCCCCAATTCATTCAGGTGCCAAATATTATCACTTTCTCCTTTCAGCATTGCAAAATTAGATTGCATCTGTAGTCACTAGAAGCATTTGAATGAATTAAACAAATGGCTTCAACTAAATAAGGTGTTTTTTTGCTTTAATTTTAATCACTCAAAGTGTCAAACGTATCAATATTCCTTCTTCCTCCTATTTTCCCCACAACTAACCTAAAAGACAGGGGTGTCAAACTGCCGGCCCATGGGTTGGACGCATCACGTGGAAGCCGCACCCACCTCATTGCCGGCAATGGCAAAACCAGCCCGATACGTTGTGCGATGTCACGTGACGTCACAAGTTTGACATGCCTGCTAAAAGAGCTAAAAGAGAGAATGACTGGCCCAAAATCACCCAGCTGGCTTTCATGCCTAAGTCAGGCCTAAAACTGACAGTCTCCTAGGTTTTTTTTTTTAGCTTGGGGTCTTTAACATTTGGTCAAACTGGCTTTATGTTTACACTAGTGATAGTTTTTAGTTTTTTTATGGTTACACTTTTGAAGTCTGCATCTTGACAGGTTATGAAATAAAATCTAGATGGATGTGTATCTGCATATGTATGCATATCATTATTGTCCTATCCATGTACTTGTTCAATGCATACAATTCATGTTATAGAAAGGAAGAGGTGAATATAATATTCATTTCAAAGAGTAGAGAAGAGATGGTACAAGATAATGTTGGCCAGCTGTAGTGACAGATGAAATCTGGAAACACAACACACCTGCTGCATCACATTGTATGTAAGTCCATGGGCAAAAATAGATTTGAATTAATCTTCATCAACTTGATTTTGTCCAGAATGATAAACTGTGACACTCATTACATCTGGCTTGCGTGGCGCATAAACTTGTTGCTTTGGGTTAGTAGAAGCTGTTAACTAATATTTCTCTAAGGTATTATATTAGGAAAGAGATATGTGAGTGAATAACAAATTGTGTCTGTGGATTCTTGCTTTTTTTTGACACACATTCTGGCATCTGAGGGTAACCATGCAGATACAAAATGACTTTCAAAACATGAATGATATCCCTCCCAAAGTTCCTCATAATTGCTGCTTAGGCAAGTGTCTTTAATTGGAAGATTGGCTCCTTCCCTTCCTTACATTCATTAAAAAATGTATTCATTAAAAAATAGTATCTTGAGAAGAAGGAATTCCTTCCTTCCTTCCTTCCTTCCTTCCTTCCTTCCTTCCTTCCTTCGATTAATTAAACTAATTAATTAAATTAAGAATTTAATTCAACAACAGTCTCTGCATACATTTTGGAAGTTGGAATGTGCTTACAAAAAAGATCCATAAATTCATTCACAATTGCTAGGTGGATATTTAGCAGCATCTATTTTTTTATTTTTTTCCCAAATATCACATTTTGTTTGCACTTACATATATTTTTTCTTATACTACATCATGGTTGCTAAGGGAAGCAACAAAACCTCTATTCTTCAGTGGTACTGGAGTCTTAATTAATATTCTCAAGAACCATTGAAACCAGCTATATGGCCTCCCTAGTTAAACTTGCCAATTTCTGATGCTTTAAATTAACATTTCATTTCAACAGACTGCAGAGGAGCTTGTTGCTCATTCACCTCTGTCTCAACAGCTAAGGCGGGGGAGGGGGGAGAGCAATCTTTCAGTATTTCCACAACTTCCAAACTATGTGCCTTTTCTGACTCTCCCTTCCATTTGGACAAAAACCTAGACTTACTTTGCCTTTTCCAATGGAAAGTACTGGATTGGCAGGTTGGGCTCAGGAAAATTTAGCAATCCTATACACAACTGTAGGAATTTTGTAACCAATGCAAAATTACAAAGAGCTCTGCTTCAAGATGGCCTATTTTTTCATAAGAGTTGTATCCTCAGCCTTTGAGGTACTCATTAAAATGCAAGCTGGCAGTGTCAATAATCTGTTCCAAATTTGCCTGCATTAAGCTGCAAATGCTCCTTTATTACACAATGGATACTATTTAAAAATATTTATCTCACTCCAAAGAATGGCAACCAGTTAAATCTCTGCAGAGCAGAGCTGTCTTTTATATGGAGGGCTTCTTTAATGGCTTCTGCTGTTTAAAGAGACTCAAACAAAAGGGAAAGAGAGAGCACAAAAGCCCCTGAGCACTTGGCAACAAACATTTGAGACACTACGTCTTCCATGAAGTCCTTAGTGCCGTATTTTAAATCTGAATGGCCTAATTTTAGATCTTTCCAGATATTGCATATCTATGCTCACCTATTGTCAGCCCTCCCCCTACCCCCCAAGAACCAAGAAAGATATGTGGAGTAATTTCTGAATACATGTAGTCCTCGATTTACAACCATGCATTTAGTGACTGAAATTACACCAGCACTAAAAAAAAGTGGCATATAACCATTTTTCACACTTATGAAGCATCCTCATAGTCAAGTGATCAAAATTTGGATGCTCAGCAATTGATTCATATTTATGATGGCTGCAGTGTCTTGGGAGGTCATGCCATCCCCTTTTACAAACTTCTAACAAGCAAAGTGAATGGGGAAGCCAGATTCACTTAACGAGTGGGTTACTGATTTAACAACTGCAGAATTCACTTAACAACTGTGGCAAGAAAGGTCATAACATGGGGCAAACCT
>NW_015389866.1:20392-30069 GCF_001527695.2 Protobothrops mucrosquamatus
GGACTCAGTTGTGGACGTAAGTCGTGTACTATCCATAGTATCTTTTATTGTTCCTTATCTATAGACAGAATCTTGCCAAACTAAAGCAACTACTTGCATAACTAAAGATATACTCAGCGAACCTTCTTAACCTCTTTCTCCTGACCAAAGTCTCCATGCTTCACTGACTCTGCCCTCTAGAATGTTGCCCTTCCCCACTGGGAATCCAGACTGCATTCCATTGCACTTATCTGGGGGTGGGGAATCCCATAAGACTCACTATTTTCTTTCAGAATGATGGCCACATTGTTACACTTTATGTGCAGTAAAGTTTCAGAAGCGTCCCAGTTCTTTTAATGTCATTGTCTGAATGTCAATAACAGAAAATATCTTACAACTTTCATACACTGTTCCAGGGCACAGTCCTAATAAAGAAATATAGATCAACACGTCTAAACCAGGAATAAACACAAACACCTTTAAAGCTAAGATTTAGGAACATTTCATGATTTATTATTGTTGTTATTGTTTCTTTAGTTTTGGAGGAATTAGACATTTTGTTAGATGAGGTTTGAAAACACTCATAAGAAATTGCTACTTTGTGTGGTCCAATAGAGTTTGGGACATCATCCTTTTTTAAAATGTAACTTTATTTAGTTCTGTCTCAATTAACCAGGCTCCCAACTGTTTAGCACACATAGGAACATAAACAGCATCACCAATCATACTCTGAAGTATCCATGAATAAAAATAAAATTAAGAACTTTTGCAAGTGCTAGAATAAAAATAAAAATAATCACAGTTGAGAGCACCCCGGCACTTTTTATAACGCTGAAGAAAACTCAATTTTGATAGCATTCGAAAGACTAATATTGTGGGTCCAAGTGTGATTTCCAGGAAATGCTGTAACATCGGCATAGTGACTGAAAAATGGTGCCTCTCAGTCTCAGCCCCACACAAACGTGGGAGAGAAATATGTGCTTGCAGCAGTAAAGATTGATTAGTAACTGGGCTGCTGAATTCTGGACTAGCTGAAGCTTCCAAGTGGTCTTCAAGGGCAGTCCCATAAAGAACACATTGCAATAGTCCAATGAAGTCAAGACAAGGACATAAGTCACTGTTGTGTAAAACTCTCATTCTGTTTAGGCTAACACCCAACTCCTCCACTTGTCCATAAAGCACTAACGTCCCAAATCAGAGGCCTGCTTTTTTCAGGGATGATGCCATTCCATCCAAAGACAACGTTGGAGCTGTTTGAGAATCTTGAAGTAATTCCTCTCACTATAATTCATCCTTACTCTGTTTGTCCCATCTGGATCCTATCCAGTCCCAGAAACTGGATCATGACATTGTTGAGCAATCCAAGGTATGTATATATGCATGAGTTTATTTAATCAATTTACATAGCCACCCTCCATATAAGACCCAGGGCAGCATAAAGTTAAAATAGTAACACCATAAAAATAAGCAATCATAAAATACAATAAAATAGAAAAGTGACTCTGGGCGATGAATAGAATTTAAAACTAAAACATTGATGTAATAAAATGCAACATATAACCAGAAATAAGAAAGAAAGAAATGGCAGCTGAAAATAAAAACCTCCAAATAATGACAAACCATCTGGGCTTCTCAATCCCTGTGCCTGGGCAAACAGCCAAGACTTCAGTTCTCGTTCAGTGAAACCTTGATGAGTGCTAACCAAAATGACACACAAAGTGTACAAACTCCAATTGGTATTAAGGTATCATCCGGCTATGGATTTTAACCCTGCAGTGACTTGAAAGATTATAGGACTACTAGATTCTGGCATACGTGATCCTTAGGAAGTATGGGACGGACAGAGGTAAACACCTGTGTAAATTGTGTATAGGCAGTGGAAGACTTGTGCACTCTAGATGCTGCTTGCTGCAGTCCAAGTGTCTCTCAGAAAAAGGATGAGAACTGGTAAAGCTATATTAGATGTGAAGAAGTACCTTCAATTGTTCTGTCTAACAAAGAGGTAAGCAAGCTTGTACGCTCTAGTTGTTTAGAATTTCAACTTCAATCAGCCCAGGCAAGTATGGCCAATGGTAAGAAACTGTGGGAGCTAAAAATTCAAAATTTGCTAGTTCTATTTGCTAGTTCTATTATAATGATGCTAAGTTACAGATCTCTCCAGATCACAAGACTTTGAAAATGCAGAACTGGATGGAATGGAGGAAAGGAAGCAGGCTTAGAGGTGCCTGAATTGCTTAGTTTTTTAAGAATTTACTCTTTTTCTTCCAATCATGAGAAGACACAAATTTCCACCAGAAATCCTATTCACAAATTTTTATTCCTCTACTTTCATCAAGCATTGCCAATGAACTTCCAATAATAAGGATTTAATTCTGCAAGTAATGTTATATTCTGCATATCTATAGCATGTCCAGGAAACAATGTATGTTCTCCTTCTTTAAGATCGAGAAGATTTATTTTGTATAGTGACTCCTTTCAAAGTAAGATTGTAAATGGTGGTGGTGGAGATATTTACAGTTTGTTTTGTTTAAAAGTCTGGATCTGCTTTTCTCAACCAAAATAATTCTCAACCAATGTAGGGATTTTCAATCCCTGGAATAGCAATATATTAGTCATGCCAGCTAGAGAATACTAAAGTCCACATACCTAGAGGAAGTCCAGTTTGGGAAATTTTCATTTTTTATTTTCTCCCTGGAGCACATTCTGTGAAAAAGGTGTTCTGGAAAATCCTCCAGATCAGTATATATATTAGCTGAAATGGAGTACAGTGGGTGCTATAGGAAGAATTAGTCAAGTTCAGTCCACCTTTCTTCTTCCAAGGATAGCCAAATCTTTCTTCTTCCAAGGATAGCCAAATCTTGATCACAGAGATAATTTTTCCACAGAAGATCTTTAAAAATTTAACTGCTATTATTCAGATGACTGATACTGAATGACTAGTTGAGATAGATGATTGATTGAGATAGATAGACATGCTAGAGATAGATAGATAGATAGATGATAGATAGATAGATAGATAGATAGATAGATAGATAGATAGATAGATAGATAGATAGATAGATAGATAGATAGATAGATAGATAGATAGATAGATAGATAGATAGATAGATAGNAGGCAGGCAGGCAGGCAGGCAGGCAGGCAGGCAGGCAGGCAGGCAGGCAGGCAGACGATAGATGAAGCCGCCCCAAGTTACCTGAGGTAAGATGGCAGCCTATAAATTTTATAAATAAATAATAGCAATAGCAACTGCACACCAGAACTACTGTAGACACAAGGACAGTTTTTTCCCCCATGCCATCACTTTGCTAAATAACTAATTCCCATAACACTGTCATAGTACCTAGTAAGGCTGTATTACTATTACTATTCTTCTTCTCATCTAGTCTCCTTATCTTCTTGTGACTATAACTTTGTTGCTTGTATCTTACAATTTATGTTAATTGTTTTATTTAGTATCCTAGTATGATTTATGTTGTTTGCTTATTTAGTATCCTATGACTATCACTAAGTGTTGTATCTTATGATTTATGATGAATGTATTTTTATGATGATTATGATCATGATTTATCACCTGTTGCTTGTATGTACACTGAGAGCTTATGCAACGAAGACAAATTCCTTGTATGTCCATTCATACTTGGCCAATAAAGAATTCTATTCTATTCTATTCTATTCTATTCTATTCTATTCTATTCTATTCTATTCTATTCTATTCTATTCTATTCTCCACTTCACAGTGCTTTACAGCTCTCTCTAAGCAGTCAGCATATTGCCAACAATCCAGCTCTTCATTTTACCGACCTCAGAAGAATGGAAGAATGAATCAACTTTGCGCCCTATCAGGTAGAACTCCTGGCAGTGAGCAGAATTAGTCTGCAATACTGCATTCTAACCACTGTGCCACCACGAATAAATACATGAGAGAGAGAGAGAGAGAGAGAGAGAGAGAGAGAGAGAGAGAGAGAGAGAGAGAGAGAGAGAGAGATATGATGATGATGATGATGATGATGATGATGATGATGATGATGATGATGATGATGACGATGACGATGATAGACAGATGATAGAGAGACACTGTTTTTTCTTTCCTGAACATTTCCTTGTTTGTTTCAAAACTATTTTACATACTGTCATTTTCAAAAATGTGTTTATGTTAGCCTTGGGTGCCTGACTGAAATGTGGGGAATGATTCCAAATAAAATAAAATTGCCTTGCATAATACTTAATTGAACTCAAACTAAAATCTCTGATAATTTAAAATGCAATATACATAGAAAATCAACATAATTTAGGCAGACTACTGTGGGTCTCTCAATGCCTAATATTTTATTTTGTTTCTACTGCTTTGATGAAACATAAATAATTAGAAATTGCAAATTGCATATTGAGTTGTGCCCTGAGGTCATTTTTTCAGTGCTGTTGTTTTCCTTTTTTTTCATTTGTCAACAAGGGGAAATATATTCATATTTAAGAATGATACTGAATATCCTTTTCTCCTGAGGTCATTTTTCCAGGGATGTTTATTTCTTTTCTTCATTTGTCAACAAAGGGAAATATTTTCATATTTAAGAGCTCTGTTTTGTAAACTTAGCCAGATATTTGAGGTGCTGAATAATAAATCAGAGTGAAAGTCTATTAAAATGTGAGAAGGTACAGTATTAATATCAAACTCATTTGTCTTTTTAATAGTAAAACAGTCAATATCAAAGGCTTTAGTAATGATTTGCTGCTTTCTTTGAAAATGTTGGAAAGAAGTTGCTATACTGACTAATGGCCAAATATTATAGCAATTTGGATGAATATATATGTAGTAAATGGGTCTCATGATTCCTGAGAGTTGAGCCAAAATGTGGCTTAGCTTTAATTCTTGAAGCAGTGTAATTTTAGGCATTGAGTTATTGGCAGGAGGTTTCATGCTATACCAATGTTAGTATTCCTAGGTAGTACTTAACAACTTGCTGTATAATGATATTTTGAAAGAGCACATATTTATTATTACACAGGAAATCAACATTGTTCATATGGCTGAAGGTAACTGATGAAATGATTTTGTCAATGAAACTCTTGCCCCAAACTAAGAATCTATATGCAAATTATTACTTTATCAGTGTCCATGTAATTGGTTAATTTAATTGATAGTTGAGCCGACTTCATTTATTCCCTTTCTTCATTGAATTCTAATGAATGTTTCCTGATAATTTGATGCATGGTTGTTATTAAGACTCCAATAAAGTGGTCATTAAATCAGATGTAGAATTTCTCCAGGGGTTTCTAGCACGTTACCTTAGAAAGTGGTTAAAAACCCAGGATTGGCCAATAAAATATTCCTATTTCTGTAACAAAAAGAGGGGTGTCTGTAGAATATAAACACAGGATTTCTTTTAAATAAACACATCTTAAAACTTTTACACTATAGCAAACAAACAGAATTGGCCAGTGTGTGATGAGTTGAGGGTTGCATTTCAAAAACAATGAGCAAAAACTAAATTTTATTTGATTTAACTGACATTTAAATTAATTGGTGTTGAGCCATGGTGGCAGAGTGGTTAGAATGCAGTACGGCAGGCTATTTCTGCTGACTGCCTGAAGTTTGGCAGTTCGATTCTCACCAGTTGAAGTTTGACTCAGCCTTCCATCTTTCCGAGGTCAGTAAAATGAGACTCATATTGTAGGGCAGGCATGTCAAACTGCTGTCCCACAGGCCGGATGCGTCACGTTGAACCCGCACCCACCCCATTGCCGGCAATGGGGAAAAAGTCACGATATGTCATGTAACATCAAGTGACATCACGAGTCTGTTGTAGGGGGACAATATGCTGACTCTGTAAACCATGTAGAGAGGGCTGTAGACCACTGTGAAGCAGTATATAAGTCTAAATGCTATTGCTATTGCTATATTTTTTATATATTATCTCTATATCTCATTAGAGATGCTTTTGATAGAGAAGCCATTTACCAATTTTATATAGCTACATATGTTCTAGAAAATTTATATATACTGTGTGTGTATATGCTATTATATACATATACATGCATATACAAACACACACACAAACATGTATATATATGTTTGTATATTTATATAATAACTATATTGCATACATTAGGTTAAATATTTAAAGTTATATAATAAATATAAATTTATATTCAAATATAAATGCATGAGAGCCTATAGCTTGATTTCTAAATTTCTGTTTGTAGGAAAGTGGTGATTTCTACTATAAAATTGCAGTAAGCTCCCTAATTTTAAATGTCAGTTATTTTCTACATGTATCAAAAAAATCTGTTTCCTCTTAGTTTCTAATCATATTTACCTAGCAGACAATTAATTAATATATGTATCTATATACAATGGTAATTGGTATGAGAAAGCAAGATTTGTACACTGTCTTCAAGATATTGTTTGGGTGAGTTGAGGTGCTCCTTCCATTTCTTAAACTTTTCAATTGGGTGATAAATGAACGTTTCTCTTTCAGTTCTGTATCTGATGCAGGGCTTCAACTTTTATTTGTGAGAAGGACAGGAGAAAGGTTGTACAGTCATGGAACTGCATTTTCTGATTTCTCCTGATTTACAGCCTCCATGAAAACTGAGCTGAACTCTGAAGAGGCTATAATCAAGTTACCATATGAAAAAAAACAAAATGCAGATACTGTAACCTATGTTTAGCAAAGAAGGAAACAAATTGGTCTTGGTTATTCTTCTCCTCTCTCCTCCCTTCAAAGAACATACATTACAGGTAAATAATTCAGATTAGCTAACCTTCCCGAAGCATGATTTTTTTTAAAATGAACATGGGAAATTAAACATAAGAGGAAAATCCTCTTGATAATAAAGGATCTGAAATGTAGCACAGATAACTAAAATCAGTTTTGACAGCAAAAATCTCAATGCTTTTTTTCTCACTTCATTTAGAGGGTAGCATTTGATTTGCTGTAGACAAATCATATAATTTTGCCTAGCATAACTTGTTTATTTGTCCAGCAGTATACTTATTTTCTGAAATGATTTTTTAAAAAAATAATGATAAAAACCATTTTTCCTTGTTTTGGCAAATAATTGAGTTTTACAGTTATCGTTATAATTAACAATAATTTTTCAATTATCAATTTTAGCTGACCTTGCTGCAAAATTATACCTCTTCAGTTAAGATTCTCTCTCTCTCTCCCCCTCTCTCTCATCTATCTATCTATCTATCTATCTATCTATCTATCTATCTATCTATCTATCTATCTATCTATCTATCGATCGATCGATCGATCGATCGATCTATCTATCTATCTATCTATCTATCTATCTATCTATCTATCATCTATCTACCTACCTACCTACCTACCTACCTACCTATCGCTATCTAATTATGCAAGGATGATAAAGTCAATTACTAAGAGATAAAGAATCCCATACAATGATATAAAAATATAATATTTTTCTTATAGTTCTGCTTATTCTTTATTTAATACTGTTCAAATGAAAACATCATTCATAAGCATACATGTCATCAACATTTTAGAAACTGGTAATTTACTAAGTTCATGTTTTATTTATCATTACTTGATAAAGAGAAGATTAAACCTTTACAAGCATAATGCATAAATAAGTGATATCTGGTTTATGTGTCTGTGTTCATGTGGCTAAACTCTTTGAAAATTGAGTTTAATTGCAACCATCATAAATATGAGTCAGTTGCCAAGTGTCTGAATTTTGATCAGGTGACCACGGGGAGGCTGCAACAGTCTTAAGTGTGAAAAATGATCATAAGTCACTTTTTTCAGTGCTATTGTAACTTCAAACAGTCATTAAATGAACAATTGTAAGTTGAGGACTATCTGTATTTCTGAGAGGCAGAAAGGATATCTTTGCATTAGTTCGTTGTAAACATAGGAAACATGAATGTTGCAGTTGAGATATGATTTTGTGGCACCAGGAAAGAAATATGATTAAAACTTGTACATCATGGCAAGTAATTCATAAAGCAGTCCCTAATCACAATTAAGCCTCATTCCATTGTTCTAGTTGGGGCTTATTATTGCAACTAGCTTTACTTAAGTTGCTCAGAGTTCAGAATAGCAATAAATTTTCTTGAATAATCAGACTGTATTCAACAATTTAATTTTTTTAAAATAACATCTTTAGAGTAGATAGTATAGGATTGATGCTGAACAAAAGCAGCACATTGGTAGGCCATGCACAGCACAATATATCAGAGAGCAGAAGTTTATAAATGAAAAAAAGCTCACATTTTCTCAACTCTGCCTGGTTGCTAGGCAACAGGGTTGCAGTGCAGCTAATTAGGTTGGTACTCAGAGTGACCCTTAGTTTGCGCTTTCTTGATGGGATTCCCGGGCCTCACTAATCCAATGCCATCAAGCTATGGTTTCTCACTTCATGCATTGTTTATGGCAGCTGTTCCTGTGGCATACCTTTCACACAGTGTGACAGCCAGACTTGTTTTTCACACTGGGTTTGGGGATGCCAATGAACCAGACCTTTGCAATGGTGAAGGTACATTTTTCCATATTAGATTTCTTGTTCTGTCTTTTGTACTATGCTAAACCCATTTTGTAATGATGCATCTGTCTAGGGAACTATCTCCTGCCCTTATCCTCATTCTGTTTATTTTTTCCCCCTTATTATTATGGCTTGCTCATTGCACAATATGCACCTCCTGTTTTCTCTCCCACTCTCTAACCAGCAAATTAACATTTACCTAAGAAAGCTTTACAAACACAAAAGAAAAAAAAACCAAGTTGCTAATAAAATTAACAAATGCTTCTGTGTTAATAATGAATGTACTGCGAATATACACATAAATGGGTAAGAAAGGTCAGAAATGGGTGGAATTTATTTATTTAAATAAAATAAATGAATGGAGTGATGCTGGGGTGTAGGGAGAAGGAGGGCTTCCACTCAGCAGAGAATTTCCCACATTTGGAAAGCAAAATATAGATCTTCAGTCTACCCAAAGAGATTAAATTTTCTTTTTAATGTCTGCCAACATTTCAATTGGATGTCTAGATTCAATTGGGCTTAAGGAAAATGTTATCAACCAACTGAGGAATAATGGAGAGTTTGAAAAGTTTTATTTACTCATCCAAATATCATGTCATTGGAGTGCAATATAAGGTCCTCTCAAACAGAGTACTTGGGCAAAAATCAGAATATTTCCATATTTTATGCAACTGGCATAGCCACTAAAGGTAAAGTGTTTGCTTCTTTCCTTTTTTAAAAAAAACATTATTTTCCCTTTTGATTAATCTTCTTGCTTATATCTATCTATCTTCTCCTGCTTGATTAATTCTCTAGTCTCTTCCCTGATTTCTTGGGTTCCACAATGTCTTGTGATGTCCCATTTTAATGTGGTTTTGCTACTGGGTGCCACTTCCTCTTCTTCTGGTGTTGTGCTTCTGCACAATTCTAATCTTGACTGAGAAATAAGCAATTCATTGACAAAGAAGATAAGCTCCTTTGCAGAACAATTGATGTTCAGCTGTAACAGAGCAGAGGACCATATCGGGTTTTGGGAGCACGCACACGCTACTTACAAGCTTGTGGGTGCTCCGATCCTCAGAGCTCTGCTCGATCTCCAGGGACCTTAGATCCTCCGGCCCGGGCCCATCGGCTGATGTTATGCAACGCCAGGTCTGTGGTAAATAAGGCCCCCCTCATTCAAGAACTGATTCACGAGGGGGGAGCG
>NW_015389866.1:32534-38117 GCF_001527695.2 Protobothrops mucrosquamatus
GGGGGGGGAGGGGGGGAGAGAGAATACAATATATTTGGGAAAAGGTTTCACACTGTATACATTAGAGGTGTAATCATGTAGACAACTGTGCTCAGATCTTCAGATTATATGAATATAATATGTAATCATGAAAATTCAGCAGCAGCTGGTCAACTCATCCATTTTATATGAGTCCTTGTTCTTGAGTATGCAGACTAATGGAATGATGGATTGTATGGCAAACTTATGCAAGAGTGTATTTCCTTTAATTCATGAGTATGAATTAGATGAGAGCAAGCAACTAAATTTCATTTTTAATGTGTGCCATTATGCCCACAGTAAAAAATGACAATAAAGGTTATCTATCTATCTATCTATCTATCTATCTATCTATCTATCTATCTATCTATCTATCTATCTATCTACCTACCTACCTACCTACCTACCTACCTACCTACCTACCTACCTACCATCTATCTATCAGCTGCCTAGACAAAGCAGGGTAAATAAGATGCAACTGAACCAGCTGATTATGAATCAGATTAGTAGAATTTATGACCCAGCAGTTTATATGGCCTGCAATTGTTATTCACCATGGAGACTTTTCAATAGGTTATTTGCAGGGCTTTTTTTTTTCATAGAATGCCTAGAACGGAGTTCCGGCACCTTTTTTGGATGGAACCTTGTAGGGGGTAGGCAAGGCAGGTTGTATGATGTGTGTGAGTTCCAGCACCTTTTTTTTTTTTTACAAAAAAAGCACTGGTTATTTGTATTGTTTGCCAACTGTGCAGGGGGAGAAGGACTGATTCCAAAGCACGCCATTTATTGTGCTCCTGTTGCTCCCTGGTATTCAACTAATAGAAACCAATAGATTATGATCAGCTGATAGGTTACAAATGCTGGAGAAAGAAGACAAAAGATCATTTCTGAGCTGTTGATGAAGATAAACTTGATAAAGATAAACTCTTAATTTCACTGTTTTTCAACAGCTGAAACTTGGATCTCTCAATATGTTAATCTTCAATCAAAACACAACAAATACAGCATTTATGTGTTGAATTATACATATAAAGGAATGCAAATATAGATTAGGTAGAGATTGGTAAATGAATCAGTTACTAGATTTGATGGGAGAGATGTTGATGAATCAACTGGGCGATTAGAATAGATTTTGTCACATTAAGCATATTTTGTCTATATTCTAATAGGTCTTGCCTGTTTGGGCTGAAAAAAAACACCTTTTCAAAACTTAAAGTCGCATGTATTATTAAAATATAAAGGATAACTTTTACCAATTCCCTATACGTAATTAAGATTTCAAAGCAGAATATTAGGTCTGGATTAATAATGTGAGAACCTGCCTATTCCAGAGAGGAGGATCCTTGGGATGGCTGGAATCCCATCAAAATTGAGGCCAAAATACCTCTGATTGATAGAGGAATTATAAACCTGAACCTACAATGAACCATCAAGGCAGTTATGTTAATAGATGTTCTCCAAAAAGTCAGAAGAGTTTTGTTGGGTTGAGAGAAGAGTTCTTTTCCAAATCTATCATAACCAAGACATATTGGCCATGCCTTCACATTTCAAAACCTGTTCAAATCCTAGCAGGGAAGACTTGCTTTGAAACCTTCATTCCTTATTAGCCTTAGGCGCCCTCTGGCCTCTTAACTTTAATTTTGCATTTGTTATGTGTTTGTTATGCAAATGTAAAATTAGGGATGCCATTGTATTTAGTTATTAATTAAAAATGCATTGTCTCCTTACATCCAGTTTGCTTTTTTTCCTCCTTCCCCCTTTTCACTTGAGAGCCAGCACCTCTCTTTGAATCTGCTTCCTGTCCCTTCTGGGTCTCTCCCTCTTTCTCTATTCTCAACCATTTTTTGAATGAGAATTAATAGTAATAATAATTTTAAAAGCCTGCAGATTACATTAATGTTCTGCTGAATAAACAGATAATGTCTCCTTTGAGTCACACCCAGCTTCCACTGACCTCATGGACACAATCACGTCATTTTCCCGACTCAGTAAAGAAATAATAATAATAATAATAATAATAATAATAATAATAATAATAATAATAATAATAATAATAATAATAATAATAATAATAATAATAAAGTTGGAAGGGACTTTGGAGGTCTTCTAGTCCATCCCCCTGCTCAGGCAGGAAACCCTATACCATTTCAGACAAATGGTTGTCCAATATCTTCTTAAAAACGTCCAGTGTTAGAGCATTCACAACTTCTGGAAGCAGGTTGTTCCACTGATTAATTGTTATAACTGTCAGGAAACTTCTCCTTAGTTCTAGGTTGCTTCTCTCTTTAATTAGTTTCCATCCATTGTTTCGTGTCCTGTCTTCAGGTGCTTTGGAGAATAGCTTGACTTCCTCTTCTTTGTGGCAACCCCTGAGATATTGGAACACTGCTATCACGTCACCCCTCATCCTTCTCTTCATTAAACTAGACATACCCAATTCTAGCAACTGTTCTTTATATGTTTTAGCCTCCAGTCCCCTAATCATCTTTGTTGCTCTTCTCTATACTCTTTAGTCTCAACATCTTTTTTACATCGTGGTGACCAAAACTGGATGCAGTATTCCAAGTGTGGCCTTACCAAGGCATTATAAAGTGGTATTAACACTTCACGTGATCTTGAGTCTATCCCTCTATTAATGCAGCCTAGCACTGTGTTGGCTTTTTTGGCAGCTGCAGCACACTGCTGGCTCATATTTAAGTGATTGTCCACTAGGACTCCGAGATCCCTCTCACAGTTGCTACTGTTACGCAAGGTACCACCTGTACTATACCTGTGCATTTGGTATTTCTTTCCTAAATATAGAACCTTACTTTTTTTTACCATTGAATTTCATTTTGTTAGATAGTGCCCAATGTTCAAGTCTGTCAAGATTCTCCTGTATCTTAAGCCTGTCTTCTGAAGTGTTGGCTATTCCTGCCAGCTTGGTGTCGTCTGCATATTTGCTGAGTTCCCCATCTATCCCCTCATCCAAATCATTGATGAAGATGTTGAAGAGCACTGGGCCCAGAACAGAGCCCTGCCTCCCACCACTACACACTTCCCTCCATGTAGATGCAGTTCCATTGAGGACCCCAAGATGAGTATGGCCAGTTAGCCAGCTACGAATCCATCTGGTGGTGATGCTGTCTAAACCACATTTTTCTGTCTTATCAAGTAGTAGGTTGTGGTCTATTTTATCAAATGCCTTACTGAAATCTAAGTAAATTATATCTACAGCATTCCTTTGGTCTACTAATTTTGTCACCTTGTCAAAGAATGCAATAAGATTGTCTGGCATGATCTGTTTTTGACAAACCTATATTGGCTTTTGGTTATGACTTTGTTTTCCTCTAAGTGTTCACTGATTCATTGCTTGATTATCTTTTCTAGAATCTTCCCAGGTATTGAGATTAGGTGGATAGGTCTGTAGTTTCCTGGATCCATTTTCCCCCTTTTTTGAAGATGGGAACTACATCAGCTCTTTTCCAGTCCTCTGGTAGTTCCTCAGTGCCCTGGGATCTTTGAAAAATATAGTTCAGTGGTTCTGAGATCACATCTACCAGTTCCTTCAGAACCCTGGGGTGTAATCCATCTGGTCATGGGTGATTTGAACTCATCTAGGATGGACAGGTGCTCACTTGCCTATTTTAATTTGTGTTTCTAATTTGTTTTTTATGGTACTGTTTTGATAGTTTGGGCTGTTTTTTCTCTTTGTGTAAAGATGGATGCAAAAAACAAGTTGAGTAGTTCTGCTTTCTCCCTGTTGCTTATCACCTTCTTGCCACTTTCTCCCACTAATGGACCAATCATTTCCTTAACTTCTTTCTTGTTTTTACATCTTGACAAGTTTTTTTTTGTTATTTTTTACTTTTATCGCAAGCCTTAGTTCATTTTGAGCCTTAGCTTTCCTCACTTCATCTTTGCAGGCTCGGGTTATTTGCTGATATTCTGCCTTAGTGATGTGCCCATCTTTCCACTTTTTATACTTGCCCTTTTTGTCTTTCAGTTTATGTTCTTTATGCAGTCATGTTGGTTGCTTTTGAGAGCTGTTATTTTTCTTCTTTATTGGTATTGTGCTAGACTGGGCTTTTATAATCTCATTTTTCAAAATTTCCCAAGCTTCTTGAGTTGTTTTCCCCTTGAGGATTCTCATCCATGGAATCCTTCCCAAGCTGTCTCAAAGTTTATTGAAATTAGCTCTCTTAAAATCCAAGACTCTAGTTTGACTATGTTGTATTGCTTGTTCTTGCATAATGTTGAATTCCAATATTGCATAATCACTCCCCTTCAAGATTCCTGTGGATTCAACACCTTCTATCATTTTATCTCTGTTAGTGAGAATTAAGTCCAACATGGCTGATCCTCTAGTTCCCTGCTCTACTTTTTGGGAAACAAAGTTATCTGCTAGATTTGTCAGGAATCTGTTTGATTTTCCACTTGGTGCAGAGTTTGTCTCCCAGTTGATGTCAGGGTAATTAAAGTCCCCCATTACAATTGTGATGTGCTTCCTACATACCTTAGTTAACTGCTAGCAAAAAGTCCATTTACTATGGAAATGTCATCCCCCCACCTTTTATATTGACCCAAATGCATTCAAGACAGTTTTCATCATTGTTGTGCTCTATTTCTGTAGAGATATAGTTATATGTTGGCCCTTATTTCTTCCTGATTTTTATTTCAACTTCCCAAATTTGTTTGGGAATTTATTTCAACTTCCCAAATTTGTACAGATTTCCAGCAGATGTTCCAAACCCTACTTAGCTTTTTGAAATCAGACAAGATCAGCTAGGGATTTTCACAGAGCTGAGTAAATGCAGTTTAACAAAACTCTGCTCAACAAAATTTACACATCAGCACCTGTAGAGAATCCTGAATGATGAATTAAAATTCACTAGGGAAAAAAGATACATTTTTTTACTGTTTTGCAAAATTGTGATTATTTGATTTCCACGGATGAAATTTATTTTTTTTATTTATGGCTTATGTCTATTTTCCAAGAGAGCTTATAATGCCTATTATATTTCATTTTTGTAAAACACATAAATAACATGGCAGGCATATTTCAGTACATTGGCTTTCCATAATTATTATTCTGCTCCAGTAATGAGAATATAAATCACTATTCAAGTGATTTGTCAAATGTAGCTATAAGAACATTTGAATTCAAGTTCATAACTGTTCAGCTGTTGACCCATTAACCATGGATAATTCTTTTTTCTCTGGTTATGTTTCACAAGATAACAATTTTTTGACAGAGGACAACCTGTAATGATGTCATCTATTAATCATGTGTGTGACTGTATTGAAGAAGTTTGTCATTAGATGTAATTTAAGGGACAAACCTGTTATTTTTCTCAAATGGTAGTCAAAATATGAGAGCCATTTTGGTGTTGTGGTTAAAGCATCAGACTAGAAACCAGGAGACTGTGAGTTCTAGTCCTGCCTTGGGCAGAAACCCAGCTGTGTGATTTTAAGCCAGTCACTCTCTCTCAATCCTAGGAAAGGCAATAACAAACTACTTCTGGAAAACCTGGCCAAAGAAATTTCAGGGACTTGTGCAGGCAGTCTCCAACAATCAGATACGGC
>NW_015389866.1:40679-50347 GCF_001527695.2 Protobothrops mucrosquamatus
CAGGACTGGCCTAGGGTAATTTTTAGGGGGGTTTTAATTATATTTTAAATTCGACAAATATTTAATATTCTTTTTAATTAATTTTAAATTTGTATTGTTTTGTATGTATTTTAAATAGATTGTCAGCCGCCCTGAGTCCTACGGGAGAAGGGCGGGATATAAATTCAAATATAAATAAAATAAAATAAATAAAATAAAAAAATGTATGTATGTATGTGTGTGTGTCTGTGTATGTGTCTTTGTCTGTGTCTGTGTGTGTGTGTTGAGGAAAATAGTCAAACACCGGGATAAATATAAAAATAACTGTTTAATAAACTTAGCTTTCATCGGCTAACTGCCGACGTTGTCAGAGTGGAATGCTGGAGGTTCGAAAGCCTGCTTATAAGACCGGCAGTAAGTATATATTATATATTATATATATTATATATATAAAATCTGTTGGGTGAGGCACCCGGTCTACCAAATATAAATCAGTCTGTTCTGCGTTTCGCTCCAATCTCGGAGCATATTTTACAGACAGACGTCACATACTGTGAACACTATAAATTCAAAATTTTGTGGCTGGCAAAGAGTTAGTGGGAGACTAGTATAGCTATTTCAAGCTCATTAGCTCTCATCAGCTAGTCATACCCTTCTGGGATTCGAACCTGGGCAGCTTGCATGTTAGGCAGCTGTATTAACCTTTTGAGCCACAGGTTCCCCCTTACTCCTGTCAGCAGAAACCAGGGAGGATATATATCTTATCTGTTGGGTGAAGAAGAAGAGCTCTTCATCTTCATCAATGATTTGGATGAGGGGATAGATGGGGAACTCATCAAATTTGCAGATGACACCAAGCTGACAGGAATAGCCAACACTCCAGAAGATAGGCTTAAGATACAGGAGAATCTGGACAGGCTTGAACACTGGGCGCTATCTAACAAAATGAAATTCAGTGGTGAAAAAAGTAAGGTTCTACATTTAGGCAAGAAAAACCAAATGCACAGGTACAGTATAAGTGGTACCTTGTTCAATAGTAGTAACTGTACGAGGCATCTAGGAGTCCTAGTGGACAATCACTTAAATATGAGCCAGCAGTGTGCTGCAGCTGCCAAAAAAGCCAACACAGTGCTAGGTTGCATTAATAGAGGGATCACGTAAAGTGTTAGTACACTTTATAATGCCTTGGTAAGGCCACACTTGGAATACTGCCTCCAGTTTTGGTCACCGTGATGTAAAAAAGATGTTGAGACTCTAGAAAGAGTATAGAGAAGAGCAACAAAGATGATTAGGGGACTGGAGGCTAAAACATATAAGGAACGGTTGCTGGAATTGGGTATGTCTAGTTTAATGAAGAGAAGGACGAGGGGGGACATGATAGCAGTGTTCCAATATCTCAGGGGTTGCCACAAAGAAGAGGGAGTCAAGCTATTCTCCAAAGCACCTGAAGGCAAGACAAGAAGCAATGGAAGGAAACTAACCAAAGAGAGAAGCAACCTAAAACTAACATTTCCTGATAGTTAGAACAATTAATCAGTGGAACAACCTGCCTCCAGAAGCTGTGAATGCTCCAACACTGGAAGTTTTTAAGAAGAGACTGGACAGCCATTTGTCTGAAATGGGATAGGTTTCCTGCCTGAGCAGAGAGTTGGACTAGCTGATCTCCAAGGTCCCTTCCAACATCATCATCATCATCATTAAGAAGAAGAAGAAGAAGATTGACAACGAGGCATGCCCTTTATCGATGCAGTGATGTTGATAGGCTCTACATTACAAGTTATTTATCTATAGTCATCCTCTGTCACCTTTTCAATTCCTGAACATGTCCATTTTTAAAAATTTTCAGATCTTCACTTATTTTTTTTGTGTAGCCACATTAATTTTTATTTTTTTGCTCACTTCAATTGTCTACAATTGTGTTTTTAATGTCTCTTTCTTTAGGAATCCTTACCCTCAAGTTTCTTTTGCCAAGAAATCTGATATATCCCTATTCTGTTTATTAAAATTCACTTTTTTCAAATATAAGATGAGAATTTGACTATGCTCAACTTTACTTTACTTTAAACTTCCCATATTCAAAGACTTTTTTTCTCAAAATTCTTGCTATTTCTACTTTTTCAATTAAATCTTCCATGTTGATTCATATCAAGCCTTCTTTCACCTTCTGAAAGAGAAATCTGTCAGCAAACCAAATAAGGGATTTCCTGGAAGGATCATGTTTGATGGAGTTTGTCTCTCAATGTATCTTGGGATGATTACATTTTTCCTTTTCATATTATATCTATTATGTAATATTTTTAAATAATTTGCAGAATATTACAAGCACAGAAAAAACATTTTGACGTTCTAATGTATTCCTGATATAGTTCAGCTAAAATAGGTCCCAAAAATGCCAAAAATGTAATTAAAAATATTTGAAAACATATAAACCAACTCAGAAATTGTTAGGTTAATGTTTCCTGAGTAACACCATTAAAAATAATATTGCAAATCATGTTCATTTTAGCAGAAAGAAACACTCCCAGCCCTAAAGAAGTCTGCACTTCCTTACATTAAAATAAATAGAATTTAAAAGTGATGATTGTTTTAAAAAGCATGCATGACATTTGATCTCAATTTGCAATTTAATTGTTAAATTTAAATAGTTTTCCCTCAAAAAAACTAAGCAAAACATGACTTTTTTTATTTCTGGAAACTATAGTCCAAATAAAAATACTTTCTATTTGATAGACACAATCAAATTATACCATGTTAGCAAAGCATAAAAATAAAATAAAGTCATACTTTATGGTCAAGTTAATTCATTTCTGCAACCAGAAGCAATCAATTTTCCAATCAGAATAAATTAGTGCTTGAGAAAAAGTTGCTTCCTCAACCCCTTATTTTTTAATGTGTTCACTCAGTTGAATTACTTCTATTTGTATTTCTATCTATGTTGAAAGCTGCCCAGAATCTCCTCATGGTGAGATGGGCAGCAAATAAAATAAACAAAAACAAACAAATAATTTTTTTTCTCCCTAAGAAAGAGAAAACTTTGGAGAAATTGTCATGGGCAGGTTAAAGGGTTGAGAGCAAACAGTGAATATCTCCATTGGTTTGCTGTCTCCCTGGCATCTCAAGAGTTCAGTAAAACATTAAGAATGAGGAAACTACCCCAGCGAGATTTTCAAGTTCAGAAGCAGGAACAGCCAAAGAAGCTGGAAAGTGTTGGCATGACATGTAGAAGTAAAACAAAGGCAATCAAATTCATATGCATCCATCCCTAATAACAGTGAGACTGAAATGACGTCAACATGAGACTTCCACCCTTTTGAAGTTCTGTAGGGATGCATGGTTTTGTTTTGTTTTTTTAGATACCTATGATTATATGTCACCAAAGCAATTCTCAAGAGAATCTAAAGCGCCCTGCAAATGTATTTGGAAAAAATAGTTTCTTTCCCAGAGGAATATAAAAACATGGAAGACCGATTTTGGCAGCCATCAGTTTAAATGATGCAACTTTCATCTTACTGAAGTCCGATCCACTGATGATTCCTTGGCCACTCTGCTCCTTTCCAATATTAGGTTCTCAGGAAGCCAAGGACGTTGAAACTAGAGCTGAGGCAGAAAGTCAGAATTGTCAAGCCTCCAGAACAAGAGTGAATCAAAATGGACAAGGGGATATTTTGGGGCAAAAAAATTTAAACAGCTTCAAAGAATAATTTCTATCAGTGGAAAGATAGTATTTCTTTAGCTTCACACACACACACAGACAGACAGACAGACAGACACACACACACACACACACACACACACAGACAGAGACAGAGAGCCACAGAGACAGAGAGAGCCAAAGACAGAGATAGAGACAGAGACGACATAGACAGAGACAGAGAGAGACAGAGACAGAGACAGAGAGATAGAGACAGAGAGACTCAGAGAGACACAGAGAAACACATAGAGAGAGAGAGATCATTTAAAGCCCATTTAGTAACCTCATTGGATTCTTTGGCACGATGCATGGATGGATGGATGCATGGATGGAGGGATGGAGGGATGGAGGGATGGAGGAAGGAAAGAATGTATTTAAAATAAATTAATTATAAACTATGTGAACTGTTCAGAAATTCTCTCTCTTGAAAAATCAAAAAAATATCCACTTCATTTTTCCAGCTGCAAGTCAAATGAAGAATTTTGACAAGGGTATACAATATGTGGGTTTTGCTCTGCCCTAAACCATAGACTCTACTGCTTCTATGGCTGGGACTGCAAACACGCTATTTCATTAGAAACTAATTACTTTTCTTTCTTTCTTTTTCCTCTGAGGGATATCAGATGCAAGTAATAGGGAGATACTACTGAAGCTAAATTATAGTCTTGAAAACATGTACACAACAACAGCATTCCTATTTTCCTGATTGAATCTTGGGGGAAAAATAATTAACTGCAAGAAAGGATTTGTACTTCAATGTTGATAGACAAGAATATATTTTTAAAGCATGCCCAGAAAAGGGAAAAAATACTTTAAAAATAAAAATTGGGGTTGTTTTATATGCTTTCTTTGCCTGAAGGTTGAATTGCAATTATGATAGCTATAAACAAGTATATTTAAAAAGTGAATTTCTCATCAGTTTATTACATTTTACAACCTGGTCTCAAAAGCATAAAATTGATGAGGTCTTTTACTGGGCCATCTCTTGTGGTGGTATCTTTTATTGAATAATCAAATTCCAAGTTAATTCCATCACATAACACAGTAAATGATGGGTTGGAGAACTGAAATCTTCAGTTTAACACAAATATTTATAATATATTATAACTACTGTTTGGTGCAGGGATTCTGGGATTTGGATTCCATTGTTGAGAGTACACAAGTTTGGGGGAAATTAAACAGTAGCAGAAGAATCACTGCAACAACAGTATCTTAGCGAATATCATAGTGAAATTGAGGTCACTATGACAAGCTGTCAATAATCTCATAGCTGATTGTGGAAAATGAGATATGTCATTGTAGATAGCACTCCCTCTCACTTACAAACTTACCACTTAATAATAGGACTAAGCAAGACACTGAGATTTATGATTCAATGACTTTATTTTTAAGTCCAAAGGCTTTGTAGTGTTCTGGTATACCATGGAAAATATAATGTTGGGACGAAAAATGTGATTCCACAAATGAAACTCAATGAATTATTTCCTCTGCCAGAATTCCTTCCATGGGGTTTTTGTTGATGGAAGTCCTTCTAAAAAAAAATTGGAACTGATTCTTCTTTCTGCAATTCACACATGCCATCAAAATATGCCATAGAACATTGGCATGTGCAAAAAAAAATTAGGATGTTGCTCCCTCTTTCATTCCTCAATGTGCATTCATAAAAATCTGTTGACATTGCAAGCATATTATTCTGTCCAGGGTCTTGATACATGTGTTTGCTTGAAACAAAGAACCCTAATTATATGCTGAATTGTTTTTAGTAGTAGTTGTTTTAACTGTTCGTTCTGTTGTATGCTGCCCAGGGTCACATTTGTGAAATGGCAGCTACATAAATTTGCTAAATAAATAAATAAATAAATAGGGCCCCTTTTATGATAGTACCATGGCAGGAAAAGAGCTGTTGAGGTTTAAGAACTCCGTGTATAAGAACCCTAAAATGAACTTTCTGGATGAGCTGTTAAAGTACATGTATTAATCCCTCCAATAAAATTAGAAGAAAGTATGCTGTTTGTGATCAAATGAACAAGATTGGGCCACCAAACACCAATAATCCATCTTCTAACTGAATGAATTTGGAGATCGGTATGAATGGATGTGAATTAAGAGATGCAGATCAGCTCAAATTCAATTTGAATTGTTAGATCAGTTTGGATTCAGTCCATTTCAGTCCAATTCATATTTACTGAAATACAGATAGTCCTCGACTTACAACAATTCATTTAGTGACCATGGCACTAAAAAAAGTGACTTATGACCGTTTTTCACACTTACAACTGCTGCCAGGTCACATGATCAAAAGTCAGATGATTCATATTCATGGCAGTTGCAGGATCTTGGGGTCATATGATCAGCTTTTGGAACCTTCTAACAAGCAAAGTCAGTGGGGAAACCAGATTCACTTAACAAATGTGTTACTAACTTAATAAGTGCAATGATTCACTTAACAACTGTAGCAAGAAAAGTCGTAAAATGGGACAAAACTCGCTTAACAAATGTTTCACTTAGCAATATCAATTTTGGGGTCAATTGTGGTCGTAACTTGAGGACTACCTGTACCGAAATCAGTTTGATTCAGTCCTTCAATTCAGTCTTCAGGACAATTCCATTTTCCAAATTTTTTCCTTTTTAATGTTCAATTCAACAATTTGATCTGAGTCATCAGTTCCAATAAAGGAGAATTATTTGTAGCTCAGGGTTGACATGAGGAGTCCTTGATGCTCTCTGAGCTGGCTTGTTTTCTTGCAGATGTTTCATTACCCAAACCAGGTAACACCATCATCAATTCCACTTGGCAAGTTCAGAGTGTTGACCAGATTGCCTTTGCACAGCACTTCCAAACTGAGTCTTTGAACAACTTTTTATATAGTTCAGGATTTTTTTAAAAAAGGGTCACCCATATAGATCACGTGCCTATCATTTTTATTTCTGAGCAAATACAAATGGCACATGTATGCCCATCAAAACTTGTCATAAAATTTCTGGGGTCTAATATGAGCATTTTTTTTTTTACTTTGAGGTGTAGGGAAGGCTGTACTCAGGGACCAAAACAAGAAGTTTAGGATCTCATGCAACGGTAGATATGAAACCATGAGCACAAATTTTAAATAATAAATGAAATTCTTTTGCTTAACCAGTTTCAATAACCAATTCCCATTCATTCTCTCATTCATTCATAGTTATGTACTATCTGTCAGCCAGATAGCATAGGTACTATTAGGGTTTGGGGACAAGACCCTACATGCAGTAGATGGATAAGTCAGGCGAGAAGTCTCCTAGCAAGTCAGGTGAGAAGTCTCCTAGCAAGTCTCATGATCCCATCCCTCTGAGTAAATTCTCCCTTCTCTGGTAGAATTTATTGTTGAACAGCTTGCCTTTAAATGCATACAATCTTTTTCAGTAGAATGCAGTGTTACTTCTATTTACTTGCCTGTTTCTCAACATCTTAGAATGATTGATCATCTATTGGTGTAAATAGTGTCTACTAGCTTCTATTGGTATCTGCCTTCCCATGGTCACAAACGGTATCTCAGGTCATTAATAACAAAGTTGTCTTATTGGCCTGTCAGTTGATTTCTTGCTACAACTGCTGGAACTCTATAGACAGCTCAAGTCTCTCCAGTTTGCTTTCTTGGCAAAAGTGGCTGTAAGTTTTTGAAATGCATGTCAGGGGGGTCATGCTCCAGAAGATAAACAAGGGTCAATTAAATTGATGTTATTTTTATTTTATATATGCATGTATTCATTCTTTTCCCTTTCCATCAGACAGGGAAAAATGATTTAGTGGAAAATTTTCAAGTGGCTTTGGAGACTATTCTGTGGAAAACACGCTGCTCCCAGGTAAATGCCATGAACATTGGAGAATACCTAATGGAGCAGTCTGTCTGTGCCAGACAAGGCATAAACCATGTTGCTCCTTGCTCTTCTTGCAGCAAATTGTCATATGTTATTAATGTACTTATATTCTTCCACCCTGGCTGCCTAATGACTCATGGCTGGAGCTATTAGGGAAAAGACTTTTGAGAAATAATGAGGACCACGAGTAGGAAACGCTCCCTGAGTTTCTGCTTGGCTTTTTTTTTTTCTTTTCTTTCTGGCAGAGCTGCTTTGCATAGGGACTCTTAGTTGGGTTTTCTACAGAGCTTCAGTGGCATACTTCAGTTCAAGGAAACTACTCAGATAACCTCACCAAAGCAAATTGGTGAATTAAAACGGGAACCCATCCTGAAACATCAAACTACTTTTACTGCTGGTTGTGGGATTCTTATAGATTATCTACAGTGTTGGAGCATCACTTCTTTATACAAAAAATGTCAAGAGTGGTTGGGTGATGGGATGGGGTTTAAAATCAGTCACTCGCTGACTTTGATCACCTTATTAAACTCTCTACTTCTCAGGACATTTTGGGAGATGCGAAGCTAACCCTGCTTTGGGCTTCATTTAGTGTTTCAGCTTAATTTCTTAAATGTGCCCAGCCCAAACTTTAACTATTTCCTCTCCTGTCTTTTGGGAATGGTACATTTCAGTGAGGGTCCCACCAATACAACTGGGAGCTCAGTTTAGTTCTAACTATCTGAATATGCCCTTTTCTTTTAACTTCTGCATGGTACATGCAGGTTTAAATCTCTTGACAATGAATGAATGGCAGCCAGACTAATATTTAGAAGTGCTGGCTCAAACCTCTACTGGTTTAAAAATAGGCCACAAACATCCACCCCATCCACAAATTTGCAGTGTTTTGAAAGGCTATGAAGTCTTTTAACTTCATTTAATTTGGTTTTCTGCTTTGGAACAATTCCCTGCTTCAATTCATGATGGAGTGATTCAATCAAAACTTGGTTGATCTGAAGGGCTCCGTTGCAACTTCAGAATGCCATTTTCTTTCCGTCTCAGTCTATAGCTGTCATTTCCACTTTCCTCTTTTGCTGAAAAATAAACCATTTGGGATGATATTGATCCCCATCCTGGTAGGATCTGGGAACAGCAACAACAAAAAGAAAAGAGGAACTTTGGGACAGTCTTTGGGAAGCATTTTCCAAAAGGAAGAAGGAGCATTGCTCTTGGTACTATCAATTTAGAGGACTAGCTTGGGGGCTTGCAGACTTCTTGCCTGCTCAGACAAAACCCCTTGCAAATAAATAAGATAGCCCAAAAGTGCACAGTTCTCTAGTCTAGGATTCTTTCTGCCCTGTTAACTTGTGGGTAAACACCTGCATCCTTTGAAATGCCAAATGAGCCATGAAACATCAAGCCTCTCATCACTCTGAAATGAAGTTGCTCTACTGAGCCAGCTGAAAATCCTTGCCAGAACTTGAAATGGAATCCACGGCTACCTTTTCAGAGTTTGCACTGTTGGATACTGGATCAATTACAGCTCAGATCAAACTATTTATCCAACTCAAAGAGAATAAAAGAAGAATTCAAATTGCATGTATACAGTACATTATTAAGGGCAATTAATTTGATCAAGGAAAAAAGGGGTGAAATCAGCCAAGATTTCTTTCCCATTGGGAGAGGTGAGATGCTGAATGCCAATTTGTACATCACAGGATGCCTGCATATTCTGTTGTAGATGGAAGGCTTTGGGAGCTCAAAGAAAGACCCACAAAGAGACAAGATGCCTTAGGCAGGCTTGAAGCAACAGCTATAGGAAGGCTTAGTTACTTCAACAAAGCAGAGGTTCTGAGGAATACATGTGCTTCAGAACCTAGATCTATAGTGGAAAAAAGCACAAGTGGATTTAAGCCTAACTAGGGTTTCCAGGCAAAAAGTCAGAAGGTTCAGCTATGCATGGTCATATTAAGCTTCAATGTGTACCCCTTGAAATGAATCTAAGGTGCTATAATCCCTTGAATTGTTTTTGTACTTAATGGTCAACTTCTGCATCAGTGAAATCCATTCCAGCATTGGAACAATTGCATATTTAAATATTCAAGAATTTCCTTTGCAACCCTTCCTGTAATCATATTCTTGCATGGGTTGTTGGAGGTAGTTTTTT